>NW_020667637.1:0-6779 GCF_002925995.2 Terrapene triunguis | reverse complement strand
CGTTGTCCTATGCTCCTGGCTATAGGATTTTTCATTGATCCCTTTAGCTTCCTTTATCATCTGCATTTCCTAACTGCAGACTTGGGCTCATTGCCAACAATTTACTCATTTTTTTCTCTTGTTATATCTGTTTTTTAATGCTGCTTTTATTTCCCTTCTTTATCTGGATTTATTTATTTCATTTGTTAACCCCTTCTAACCTTAAAATCTATGAACAAGATTAAGTGAGACAGAACTATGGAGTTTGCAATAGCTTTGCTGGAATTCCAGCTTTATACTTGGCAGGGAGATGTTTTCTCATTTAGTTTAACTTCTTCCTCACCTGTGTGGGTGTCTTTTGAGAGTTTCCTTTCCTTGAAGTCCTGGAAACTTGGGACCCATAGATCTTCCCATTTTGCCATTTGGATGAGCACAGCAGAGTCAGCAATTCCACTCACTGCAAAGCAAAGAGGCCCGTTCAGTATCCCCCAAATAGATTTTACCTGCAGTGGTCCATGATGTAGGCTCATCCCTTTCATGGGTGGAGGTTGATGTGTATTTGCATAAATGGGAAAATGGATACAGAAACTAGGTCCATCTATTCCAGTTCCCTGTCTATGACAGTAGCCAGTAAAAGATGTTTCAGAGGATGATGTAAGAACCCCACAGTAGCAGATATGGGACATTCTGCCCCCACCCTTCCAATAGGTCTCACAGAATCATAGAAATGTAGGGCTGGAAGTGATCTCAAGGGCTCATTTAGTTCAGCTGAGCCCCTCCTCAGCCCCCCCATGCAGGACCAGGTATACCTAGACCATCCCTGACAAGCGTTTGTCCAGCCTGTTCTTAAAAACCAACCTTGGAAGCCTGTTCCAATACTTAACCACCCGTATAATTAGAAAGTTTTTTCCTAATATACGACATAAAACTTCCTTGCTGCAGATTAAGCCAATTAATTCTTGTCCTACCTTCAGTGGACATGGAGAACAATTGATCACCACTCTCTTTATAACAGCACTTAATATATTCGAGGACTTCTCATATTTCCACTGTCTTCTTTTCCCAAGACTAAACATGCCCAGATTTTCCCCAACATTTCCTCATAGGTCAGGCTGTCTAAACCTTTTATCATTTTCGTTGCTTTCCTCTGGACTCTCTCCAATTCAAGTGTGGTGCCCAAAACTGGACATGATATTTCAGCTGAGTAGCGTAGAACAACTACCTCCAGTGTCTTACATACAACACTCCTGTTAATACACCCCAGAATGATATTAGTGTTTTTTGCAACTGCATCGCATTGTTGGCTCAAGTTCAGTTTATGATCTGCTACAACATCCAGATCCTTTTCTGCAGTACTACCACCTAGCCAGTTATTCCCCTTTTTGTATCTGTGCATTTGATTTTTCCTTTCTAGGTGTAGTACTTTGCACTTGTCTTTATTGAATTTCATCTTACTGATTTCAGACTCCAATTTGTCCAGGTCATTTTGAATTCTAATCCTGTCCTCCAAAGTGCCTGCAACCCCTACCACATTGGTGCTGCTTGTAAATTTTATAATCATACTATCCACTCCATTATTCAAATCATGAATGAAAAAGTGGAATAGTACCAGACCCAGGACAATGTCATCCCAGTCTGACAATGAACCGCTGATAACTAGTCTTTGAGTTTTGTCTTTCAACAAGTTGTGCACACACCTTACAGTAAATTAATCTAGACCACATTTCCCTAGTTAGCTTGACTTTTGACACAGTCCCACATGACATTCCCATAAGCAATCTACTCTTTGCACTTAAGCAAAGTAAGCAGTCCTGGGAGAAGAGGGAAGGTCCTTTCATGGATCAGTAAACGGTTAAAAGATAAGAAACAAAAGGTAGGAATAAATGGACAGTTTCCACAGTGGAGAGAGGTAAATAGCGGGGTCCTCCAAGGCCTGGGACAAGTGCTGTTCAACATATTTATAAATGATCTGGAAACGGAGGTGAACACTGCACTGCGGACAATACAAAATAACTCAAGATAGTTCAGTCCAAAGCTGACTGCAGAGTTACAAAGGGATCTCACAAAACTTGGTGACTGGGCAACAAAATGGCAGATGAAATTCAATGTTGATATGTGCGAAGTGCTCAGTAGAAAACATAATCCCAACTACATATACAAAATGTGGCGGTCTAAACTATTTGTTAGCACTCAAGGAAAAGATCTGGGAGTCATCATGGAGTTTTTGAAAACATTCGCTCCATGTGTTGCCACAGTCAAAAAAGCTTACAGAATGTTAGGAACGGGATAGATAATAAGACAGAAAATAGCTAATTCCACTACATAAAATCCACGATACGCCCACACCTTGAATACTGCATGCAGTTCTGGTGGTCTCATCTCAAAAAAGATATTAGAATTGGAAAAAGTACAGAGAAAGGCAACAAAAATGATTAAGGGTATAGAACAGCTTCCATCTGAGGAGAGATTTAAAAGACTGTTCATCTTAGAAAAGAGATGACTAAGGGGGAATATGATAAAGGTCTATAAAATCATGACCGGTGTGGAGAAAGTGAATAAGGAAGTGTTATTTATCCCTTCACACAAAAACAGAACCAGAGGTCACTAAATGAAATTAACAGGCAGCAGATTTAAAAAGAAAACGTAAAGGAACTACTTCTTCACACAATGTTCAGTCAACTGTGGAACTCATTGAAAGTGGATATTGTAAAGGCCAAAAGTATAACTGGGTTCAAAAAAGAATGAGAGAAGTTCATGGAGGATCGGTACATCAATGGCTATTAGCCAAGATGAAAAGGATGCAACCCCATGCTCCCTAAACCAGTGATTGCCATAAACTGGGACTGGACAATAGGGGATGGATTACTTGATAACTGCCCTGTTCTGTTTATTCCCTCTGAAGTATCTGGCACCAGCCCCTGTCAGAAGACAGGATACTGGGGTAGATGGACCATTGATCTGACACAGTATGGCCATTCTTATGTCTATAGGCCATAACCCCATTAAAGAAGGACATTACTTTGTTTTGGCATGATTTGTTATTGACAAATCCATGTTGGCTATTACTTGTTACCCTATTTTCCTCTAGGTGTTTACAAATTGTTTAATAATTTATTCCTGTATCTTCCCATGTATCAAAGTTAGACTGACTGGTCTATAAATCCTCAGGTCCTATTTGTTCCCCCTTTTAAAGAGGCATTATGTTTGGGTCCTTCTCCAGTCCTCTGGGACCTCACCCCCTTCTCCATGAGCTCTTGAAGATAATCACTAATGGTTCTCTAAGATTGCTTCATCTAGTTCAGGGGTGGCCAACCTGAGCCTGAGAAGGAGCCAGAATTTACCACTATACATTGCCAAAGAGCCACAGTAATCATCCATAGGCTTGATCCTAAGGGTACATGATCCATCCCATCATCCATAGACTTATGGTCCATTTCATCAGTCCCTGCCAACTTGAATACATCTAAATATTCTTTAACATGTTCTTTCCCTATTCTGACTTGTGTACCTTCCCCCTTGTTGTTAAAACTGTGTTACGCATCAGAGGGCAACTTTCTACAATATCTTTGGGAGACCCCATATTGTATTAAGTGTTGTGGCAAGCTGCCACAGTCAATGAGGCCTACAAAATAATGGGTTTAAAACAATTCTATAAATTCTGCTATCCTAACCTAAAACCAGGGTTAGTAGACAAAGATCACAGAGATAAAACTGTAGTTGGGAAATTGGCAGGCCATTATGTGGAGAGTCAACCTGGGTTTGATAGAAAACCTAGAAATGAAGGAATGGGACCAGATCACAGGGATTGAACGCAAGCAGAGGCCCCCACCTGGCAGCAGGGAAGCCCTGGGATGGGTGGGACAAAGCAGTGTCTCATCTGTGATCAGCCATGTCAATTTGCCTGGGATTGCCTGCTCCGCCCAGTGCAATGCTCGAAAAGCCAGCTGCAATCCCAACCTCACAGAGTTAACTGGGTGACAATCTCCAGAGGGAGGGAGTCACATAGTACACTGATGGCATACAATGTTCATGCTGAGCCAGTCACACCCCAAACTACTGCCCATGTGTCATGCTGCACTCTCTTAGGTGCAGACCCATTGGACCCTCAGTGGGAATAGAAGGTGGCAGTCAATGGGGAGACATTCACTGAATGGAGAGATACCAGGAGAGATAGTTAAGCTCCATGTCCTGAAACACCATCAAATACTCTCAGGGTGTGAAATGTGGGTAAAAACTCCCGGTATAAGAGCCTTCACTCAACCTAAACCACAGGTTTCTATACAGACTCAGGAAGGGTCAGGGCACAAGTGGTAGGTGCATTGTCATATATTCCATATTCTTTGCTTTGGGGAATAATATGGCTCTAAAAACAGAAGGGGGTGAATCAGACCCCCTCTGCTAACTCCAGGCCTTCAAGGGACTGTGTTAGCCAGAATGCTAACGGAGTAGTTGAAAAGGTGGTGTTGGGGGTGGGAGTAGGGAAGGGTCATATCCTCCCTGCCAGTATCCAAGAGGAATCAGGTTATTTTCTCAGTATATGCAAACAATTACCTGAGGAGAGGGTGGGTGAGATAGCCGCCTACTCGAGGGGAGTGAGGAGACCTACTGAATTAAAGGGAAACCCTCTGGGTCCTGAAGCCCGGGCCAGGGAAATAACTTCTCTGACTACTCTTACCAGGGAACCAGAGGAAGTACAGAGCATGGGGATGGCAGTGACTCCAGCCAAAAGTAGGGAAACTCAAGCAAATCCAGTGCACTGCTCAATCTATGACACCCACCCAAGGGTGGGAAATGCCCAAGTGTAAGACAGCTGCTTGGGAGATGACAACAGTAACTACCGCCAGGAAAGAAGGGGAAATTCTCCCCAGAGTCTGTGACTGCCTGATGGTCTGTGAAAATGTAAAGGACCCTGAGCCTGGTGGAGGAAAAGCTGTTGCACGCCTTGACTCAATATGAGCATTGACCTGCTTAACCCAGGGTTGAGAGTTCAATCCTTGAGGGGGCCCATTTAGGGATCTGGGGCAAAAATCTGTCTGGGGATTAGTCCTGCTTTGAGCAGGGGGTTGGATTAGATGACCTCCTGAGGTCCCTTCCAACCCTGACATTCTATGATTCTAATATACAGAGATGAACAGGCCACCCCATTGGGATGGGGGATCAATACTCCTCCCATTCCCCCACAGAAGCTGAGGTAAAGCCACAGGAGTCCCCGGGGCCCCAACCTCTGAGGAGGTGGCCTAGAGAAAAGGAATTTGGCTATGGGGGATGTTTCAAGAATCTCTCTTGTCCAACCCCTCTGCTGTTAAAGCAATGCCTGGTTGAGAGCCGCTTCACAGGGAGGCAGCCTTGCTTGATTTCTCTTCTTTGTCCAAAGAATACGCGGGGACTCAGCCCACTGCCAGAGGAGCTGATACCTTGAGGGACAAAGGGACACCACACACGCTCCGTAAAAAACAGATGGAAGGTGGGAGTGGGAGGACCAGGTCTCAAGTTCACACCCAAAGGTTTTGGGGGAACAAGGGCAAGAGGGGGAAAAGCAGGAGCTTCACCCTGTAGGTTCTAAACAGGAGAAATTATACAGGATGATTGTTAAACAACTGTACAGATTTCTGAGGGATGTATGCTGACTTGCTAGCAGAATGTTTATGACATGCATAGGTGAAATATTAACTTATGAAAGGTAATGGCTTAAACTCCATTCAGGGAATAAACCCTTGGATTCCTCTAGGATGCCGGTCAAGCACCACAGTTACACCCACTTATTTAGGGAGGAGATGAGACAGACAAGGTAACTTCCTACAATATCTATGGAAGACCATATCATATTAAGTATATAAATGGTTTATGTATCATTGTGGGCCAGGGATTGTATACACTCCATGGTGGGGAGATGGATACCACAGCTCCTCCAGGAAGTGAAAACAGTAATAAATGATTAAGACAAATCACTCATGTTATAACATCTCCAGAGAGGTACCATTTCCTAGGGAAGCTCATATATTCTGATTCAAACCGGATTCTCCACAGACCAACAGACAAAAAATGGACTTCCGGATAAGTAGCTCAATAAATAGGAACTTTTTTTTTCTTTTATCTAAAGAATAAATGTTCTTGCTTAGAAAGAGCTGTGTGATTGCTCTCCAAGGATTATGGAAGTTAAGACAGGCAGACAGTTTGCTGGGGACATCACAGTGTAATCTAGGGAGCTGTGCAGCCTTAAAACCCTTGGTCAAGAGAGAATAAGACATGCATGTCTGTCCAAGAGAGGGGATGTCTCAGAGCCAGAAACTTTTAAGTGGGTGCCTTGAGGGACCACAGAGAGGGAATACAGGCGCAGTTACCCTGAAACTGACAATCTTAGTGAAGAATGAAGCAAAACAGAAATTAAGCATCTCAGCCTTCTTGATGTCACCTGTTATTAGCTGCTAGGTAGCGGACCTACACTTTCCTTCACCTTTCCTCTTGCTCTTAATGTATTTTAGAAACTCCTCTTATTACCTCATGTCCCTTGCTAGGCATAACTCATTTCCTGCCTTAGCCTTTCTGATTTTGTCCCTGTAGGCTTGTGCTATTCATTGGCACATCCCCTTAGCAAACTGTCCCCATTTCCACTTTTTGTAGGATTCCTTTTTGATGTTCAGGTTAGGAACCTGCGCCTCATGGAGCCATATGGGCCTCCCCGTCCTGCTCCTTCCTTCAGATCCAGTCCCATTCTCCTCCTCCTCCTCTGCCAGCCCATTGCTCATTTGCCTCACCTAAGTGTGCCAGGCGGGGGCCAGCTGGCGGCCCGGCCGAGCGAG
>NW_020667636.1:0-1393 GCF_002925995.2 Terrapene triunguis | reverse complement strand
AAGACATCCACTATTTCCTGCTCATTGCCCAGAGTCACAGTCCTTCAAAGCAGGAGGCAATTAATGGCTCTGCACACTTGCATCATCACAACCCCCACAGTGAACTTCCTAACTCTAAACTGATTTGCAACTGACCGATAGCAGTCTGGAATTGCCAGCTTCCACAAAGTGATCACCACTCACTTTTCCACATTGAGGGCAGCTCTCATTCTGATGTTCTTGCGCCACAGGGCAGGGGCGAGCTCCGCACACACTTCCAGGAAGGTGGCTTTGTGCATCAGAAAGTTCTGCAGCCACTGCTTGTCATCCCATACATGCATAACGATGTGATCCCACTGGTCAGTGCTGGTTTCCTGAGCCCAAAAGCAATGGTCCACGTGCAGCTGCTCCAAAATCAATCTTGAATTGTTTCTTTCCATGGCACACTGCAGGGCAGGCACCACGGATTCACTTTCAGATTCACAGCTCATGAAATACTGCAGGATCAGCGGCGTTGTGTTCATGACGCTCATCACAAGACTAGAGAGCAGTGCAGGATCCATGCTTTTAGGCAGCTATGGGGGGCACACAGTTTATATGGGTTGTTCTAAAATAGAGCAAAATGTACTTAACTGGAACCCCACAGAATGGTGGGATGGAGAACACTGCATTATGGGAGAATGAGCCTGCCCCCATGATGCACTGTAATCCATTCCCAGAACTCCTAGTCACAGAAGGTAGTGAATTGCACAGTAGGATAGCTACCCACAGTGCACTGCTCGCTCTCTCGATGCTAAAGCACCAACTCTGGATGCACTCCACCGACAAAGGGAGTGTTGCGTGAACATGCACAAATAATGTAATTACGGCAGTTTATGATCATTGACGTAACTTAAGTTAACTTAACTCTGTAGTGTAGACATAGTCTCAGTTGACCCTTAGGCCTGGTCTACACTAGGCTTTTATGTCGACTTTAGCGCCGTTATATCGAATTAACTCTGCACCCGTCCACACCAGGAAGCCATTTAGTTCGACATAAAGCTCTCTTTAAATCGATTTCTGTAATCCTCCCCAACGAGAGGAGTAGCGCTAAATTCGACATGGCCATATCGAATTAGGCTAGGTGTGGATGCAAATCGACGGTAATAGCTCCGGGAGCTATCCCACAGTGCACCACACTGTTGACGCTCTGGACAGCAGTCCGAGCTTGGATGCTCTGACCAGCCACACAGGAAAAGCCCCGGGAAAATTTGAATTCCTTTTCCTGTCTGGGCAGTTTGAATCTCAGTTCCTGTTTGGACATCGAGGTGAGCTCAGCAGCAGTGGCAACGATGCAGAGCTCTGCAGCAGAGATGGCCGTGCAATCTAATAGAAAGAGGGCCCCAGCATGGACTGATCGGGAAGTCTTGGATCT
>NW_020667635.1:0-1895 GCF_002925995.2 Terrapene triunguis | reverse complement strand
TTGGAGTCAGACCACCTCAATATTAAAGCAGCTATAATGAAAAACAGGCTGCAATAGGATACAACTGAGTTTCTTAATATAGAGTGGGAGAACTTCCTGGACAGTCTGTTCATGATAGATGTTTAGATACGACCATATCTGATCATATAGAACTGTTGCCTTTGTTTCCTCCGCTTTTTGGTGCCAAAAAAGGGTCAGACAATGAGTCAAGAGGCCCTGTGTATTTCCAAATGCCAAGATGGATAAACATTCTATCTGTATACATAGAAAAACTAGTGCAGATGGCCCCTAAAACTAGTAGTTACTAGGAAATAGTTTTGAAATGTGTCTCAAAAAAGAGAAGATTTCTATCCACTGCATTTCAACATTGCCCAGGGACCACATAAAGGCTTCACAAAGATAAAGCCCAATGCACAGGGTACTTGGAGTAATATGGCTTTAGGTCTACAAGACTGAGGAAGAGTCTAGAATGTGAAAAATGTATGCATTAATCACACAGCATACTAGGTATGCGCAAAGGCTCGTCAGAGCCTGGCTTGGAAGCGAACACACAGAACAGCTTTGTAACTGCTAAATCTAAATATGCGTTCTCTAATCTAGTCTAGCAGTAGGATGCCCAGTTGCATAAAAGTTAAGCATTCTCCTGCAGGGGATTAATTGTAGTAAACTCATATACAGCTGTGCACTACTAAATCTTTACTTAGACATGAGGCAGAAGCCAGGTGCTTCAAGTTTTTTTCCGTTTAAGGTTGTGACCCTCAGAGCAGGCAGCTTGCCACTTACCAAATTAGCAGTTTGGGTCACCAGGGTTGTTAGTGCCACAGAGTGTGGCTACTGCTGCTGGTTTCAGGAGCTTGTGTGCACTCTGCACCAGCAGAGTGTAGCTTGCTGATTATCAAACCTTGATGTTATTTATAAAGATAGACCACAGGCTTGGTTCAGTGGCAAAGGTGCTTGGCGAGGTTTATTGTTAATAAAACAGCTCTAGCACCCTGTCCAACAGGTTACAGGGACACTAACACATATGCCTGTGACAAGGTAAAGGCTTAGTTAACATACCAGGATGAGAAATGAAAGTTGCCCCTTCTAGAACTTTTTTTTTAAATACAAACAAGTTATATATTACACTCCACATGTTAGTTACCACCCTTATAGCTTGTCCCTGCTAGTTTTAACAAAACCTATACATTTTTACAAAAATTCAGTGTGTTCTTATACCATCTCAATAATGTGTTTATGTAGTTACTTAAAATAAAGTTATTTTTGTACCATCCTCTCTGGTCAAAAATGTACTTATTTGGTTAGCTAATATCTAGCATGATACTATTTTGCCCAGGCCTACTTTAATTTATACTTTTAATTATGCCTAAAGCTTCAGCAAGGCCTACAACTTAAAAAAGTGAAATCTATAGAATAGGAGGAAACCAACTCATAAGGCTGGGGGAAACTGGACAAGATGTTTCAAGACACTAATGATAGGAGTTAAAGAGCATAAGCTAAGTTCCCTCTAAGCCACACAGCCGTGCAGCAGCCTATTAAGCGCCGCACAGGCGCTCAGGGCTGTGGTGGGGAGAGGTGCCCCTCCCCTGGCCCAGCCGTGGCCGAGGGAGAAGTGCCCCTCCCCCAGCCACAGCCCATCCCCAGCCCAGCCCTGCCACGGCTGGGGGAGAGGCACCTATCCTGAGGCCTCAGCCCCAGAGCTGCTGCGGAGGGGAGAGGCGCCTTTCCCCCCAGCCCAGGTGCTGCTGCAGGGGGAAAGCACTGGGGGGAGTCCTCTCTCGCTGTCGTAGCCCCAGGGCAGCCTGTAGCCCAAACCCCTCATCCCTGGCCCCACCTCAGAGCCCACAACCCCAGCCGGAACCTTCACCCCCCTACCCCAATCCTCTGCCCCAGCC
>NW_020667634.1:0-2003 GCF_002925995.2 Terrapene triunguis | reverse complement strand
GCAAAAGACATATCTGGCTTCAAGACTAAGCTTGATAAGTTTATGGAAGGGATGGTATGATGGGATAGCCTAATTTTGGCAATTAATTGATCTTTATTAGCAGGTAAATATGCCCAATGCCCTGTGATGGGATGTTAGATGGGATGGGATCTGAGTTACTACAGAGAATTCTTTCCTGGGTGCTGGCTGGTGAGTCTTGCCCACATGCTCAGGGTTTAACTGATCGCCATATTTGGGGTCAGGAAAGAATTTTCCTCCAGGGAAGATTGGCAGAGGCCCTGGAGTTTTTCGCCTTCCTCTGCAGCGTGGGGCACGGGTCATTTGCTGGAGGATTCTCTGAACCTTGAGGTCTTTAAACCATGATTTGAGGACTTCAATAACTCAGACATAGGTTAGGGGTTTGTTACAGGAGTGGGTGGGTGAGATTCTGTGGCCTGCATTGTGCAGGAGGTCAGACTAGATGATCATAATGATCCCTTCTGACCTTAAAGTCTATGAGTGTCCGTATAAGAGAAAACTAAGACTACTGATTATTCCTCAGAAAAGGTTTTTAATGACTTACGGCTATAAATGCAACACAGACAGAATAGGAAAAGGAGAAATAGAGACCAGCATTGAATAAGGATTAATATAAATGGCAAATTATATTGCAGACAAGCACAAGTACAGGTAATATTATGCATCAATTACTTACTACTATAAATCATACTATTAGCATTGAATATAAATGGCTGGTGATACTGAAGGCAAGTACACACAAAGCTACTGTTACTTATTGACTACCAACTTTGCACGTACTGTTCCCGCCACCAGTGGGCACAAGCATAAGTAAAACTACTATATTAGCAACTTATAACTACTGTATTCCTAAACAATGTAATACTTTTATTAAGATTTTACTACTATTTTTAATACTGCAGAATTGATACGACTTGAGATCAAATTATTCTGACACTACCATTTGTAATACTGTAGTGCCAACACAACTTGAGATCAAATTAGCTCGAGCAACCCAGACTTCTGTACTCCGTTACTTTATACTGCATGCAACCAGACTTTTTTACTTTAAAACCTTACCCTGCCGAGAATACGTTACCCTTTAGTCGACCGCTCTTTGCACAGATAGTCGGTGTAGTTCAGGGGGTGTGGGTCTGACCGATTAAAGAGAAGAACCTCTTAGACCAAGACACACACACAAACCCACCTGAGGCTCTACACATTTTATCTCATCTGCCTGCCGTGTTTTGAAGCAGGTCAACCAATCAGGTTAGGCCAAATGTTTACTGTGGTAGTTGTGGTTACTTTGAATTATGATCTAGGCACAGGTACACAACTCAGATTCTCTGAATACAGCGAATTGTCCTAATTGTGGTTAATGTGTCAGACACAAAACATTTGAAGCAGCCTAAAGAAGTGCTTGGTTGCTTTACACCTTGACCACAAATCCATATCTAATTTTGCAAAGCCTGCTTTTTGCAGCTGACCACAAGTCTACAATATTTCCTAGTCTAAACTTGCTACACTTGCTCTGGTTGCTATGCTTGATCTTTGAGGCTTCTGGAAGTTTTAGGCCTAACATTGAATAAGCTTGACAATACCTTTGCATGATAAGACTTTGTCATAGTAATCACAGGCTATAAGGGACATTAAAAAAAAAAAAAGCCCTGTATAAAAAAAAAAAAAAAAAAAAATCTTTTATACCTTCTTTAACTGAAGTACTTTCTGTTTTTCTTGTAACTGGGAACAATCCAGTCAAAATACTGTTTAAAAATAAATGTACGTGATGGTAGGGTTACCATACGTCCGGTTTTTCCCGGACATGTCCGGCTTTTTGGTAATCAAACCCCCGTCCGGGGGGGATTGCCAAAAAGCCGAACATGTCCGGGAAAATACCGGCCGGGCACTTCCCCTCCCGCGGCTGCTCTGCTCCTCCCCTCACTCTTCGGCTCTGTTAAGAGCCGAGCTGCCCGAGCGCTACCGGCTTTGGGCAGCCCCCTTGCCTC
>NW_020667633.1:0-1383 GCF_002925995.2 Terrapene triunguis | reverse complement strand
ACCCTGGAGCCGCTCCTGGTTGTTTGTCCCACTTCTATGGGGGTCTCTCTACCCCTTGTCCCTCCACCTCAGCTGCCAGGGTCTCCCCAAAACTCCCCTGCACGCACCCAGCACCCGAGTCTTCCCATTCGCCCTCTTTGTTCCAAATCAAGAGCGGCGGTTTCCCTCCTCGGAGACAAAATACCACAGAATTGCTCCCTAAATCTGTGCAGTGCAGGGCTCCCAGGCTCAGTGCCGTCCTGCTGTGTCTCTCGCATGCAGTCGAGACACGGGAGAGGAAAGGTCAAAAAGCCAGGCCCGGAGGGAACAGGTGACCTGACTTGAGCCTTCGCCGGTCAGAATGTTGCAAAGTTTTTACTAAATGTAAACATTAAAGGAGGAAGAATCAGGGGAAAAAACTGATGTAATTTTTGCAAATTTCCTTCCCCCCTCCCACAATTTTTGAGCTGGATGAAATGTTACAGATTTAAGGGAAAAGGGGGGGCGTTGTTTTGAAAATGTCCGTATCGCTAATGATTTAGGCGTGCACTAGGGCAGCTGTAAATAACCCAGAAGCCCTGAGTTCAAGACCAGAGCCTGATTGCGCCAGGAGCTGTACACACCATTTTGGGGCCGAGGAGTTTGCAATATAATTAGACAAAGGATTATTTCTCCCCATTTTACAGGTGAGGAACTGAGGCTGAGAGATGGAGTGGAGAGGAGGAGAAAGGAGAGAGACAGACTGAAGAAAGGAGAGTGGGAATGGGATAAACGTGAATGAAAAGATAAATGGAACCTATATACTGTCCAGGGGCCCACTCAAAACAGCTGCCAAAGTTTGCGCTTCCCCTGCGGTTTGGCTTCCCCTTTGCCCCTGTTTCACATGTCTTTGCAAGTCTAATGTTAACCCCTAAGGGAGTGTACTGTCACCACTGCCCTCTAGGGGATGGAAGCAGAACTGTTGTGTATGTCCTAAGCCCCATTCTCCTGAGAGATGAGGGCGATTCTCCGGTCCCTCACCACAGGGAGCTGTGATCTGCGAACAGGAGGAGCTGAATTTTGTCCCCACTGTTTTCCTAGAGGCCCGTGTCCTGCAGCATAGTGACCAGTGTGTAGCCTTTATCCTCTCCCTGTCCCCGTTTCATTGTGCTAGAGATGGCCTTTGCTTACCCACAACGCTCAGCATCTGTTCAGGCTCCCTCCCCACCCCTCATCTCCACCTATCCATGGCACTTCAACCCGGCCCTCTAGGGCTGGGCAAGAGAGGGGAATCCTTTCCGATTGCTCATTCAGTCCTTGGCTTTTCTGTACAGACCATGGCTCTCCACCGAGAACAGTGGCTTCAGGGGGTTGGACTAGATGACCTCCTGAGGTCCCTCCCAACCCTGATAGTCTATGATTCTA
>NW_020667632.1:0-1294 GCF_002925995.2 Terrapene triunguis | reverse complement strand
ATCCATAGAAAAAGGTTCAAAGATCTAAAGAAGGGGAGACATGAAGCAAAGTTAAACTTAGGGGTAACTGGGTGAAATTGAATGGCCTGTTCATATAGGTGAGGTCACACTGAATGATCTAATGGTCCCTTCTGGCCTTATACTCTATGAATCATAGAGCTCTTGATTCTCCAATTCTCAAGAGGACCAGGATGTGTTCCAGGAAGGAAATTAATAGGTAGAAACTTTTGGATAGCCAGACGTTCTTCAGCTCTCAGCTGAAGCTGACCATGTCTGCATCTGCTTTCCTAATTCTCTCTGCTCCCACAAGACCTATGGCCAGTTATCTGAGGCCCCAGTCATCCAAGACACAGCCCAGTTCTCCTCAGGCTCAATCCCTGCTACCAACTGAGGTCCTACCAGTATTGACAAGCCCACGGGTTCAAAAATCATGAGTCATGTAAAAAACACATGATGTTGGCTTAAAACACATGAGAAGTTGAAGGTTTTTATGTTGGGAGAGGGGAAGAAGGTTATTAGCTTTCTGGTTTCAGAGCTTTTAAGGGGAAGCTATTCACCCTCATTTCAGGTTCAAAATTCAACCTAAAAAGTAAGCCTTCCAGCTGGTGGCTCCCAGATGCCTGCTCCAGCCCCCTGGAATTGGGAAGCTCCCATTCTAGTGTAATACTTGCTTTTACTCTCTCCACCCCAGCACTGGTCCTCATCTTGGTTACCTAGAGTTGTCAGCAAACCTTGTGTAATAACTGTGACTCAATTGCCTTACCCCGATGACTGCAGATAAAGCTGGGTGGGTCCGATTGCAAGCCTACATCTTTCATCAATGCAGCTGTAACTTCGCGGTCTTTTTATCCTTCAGTGGCCGACATCAAAATGATGGAATTTAAAACTTCAAATGTCATTTTTGGCAAGGATATCTTTAGCTATAGGTGTCCTTAGTTAGTAAACTTTCTATATCTTAAGTCTCTAGACTTTCCATATGATGAGTTTACTCAGAAACAGGGATTTGTCAGGGGACAAGTTTGTAGTCAAGAGGTTTTATGTAGGGAAGACTTTCTGCGCTAGGATGGCTGTACACAAAAAAATTTCTGAGTGGCCTCCTGCAAATGTTCCATACAAATCTTAAGCACTAAAGTTTCCATTGCTCCATGAATCCATTTCTCTCCCCAGACACACCCAAGTGCAGGATCCTGGTCTGCATTTGTTCCCAGCTGACACAATCAGTGTGATAGTGCTAAGAAACCAAGGGTGGGTACAGAACTCGGGCACTCCGCAGATTCAGGACATGGTGTTTCTA
>NW_020667631.1:0-1715 GCF_002925995.2 Terrapene triunguis | reverse complement strand
ACAGAAGCATATTGCTCTGTCACACCACATCATGCAATGTCATTTGTGTCCAGGCAAAATACCAGGAGTAACCAGGTGTCTGACCCCCATTATGAAGCTGTCTCAGAATAACTTGTGATTGAGTTTCATGTGGGAGATTTTCAGTTCTTGGTCCTCGTTTCAGTCACTTCCATTGGGGACATTTTCTGAATGGGTACATGGGCAATTCCCAAAGGCACGAAGGTCAGTTATGAATCTTGATGACATTGAAATTGAATTTGAACTAGACACAGAGAGTGAAATCCTGACCTTATCGAAGTCACTGGAGAAACTCCCATGGGGTTTCATACACTACTATTATTATCTATCATTTATATTGTGGCCATGCCTAGGAGTGCGGTTTCTCACTGAGTGATTAAGGGGCAGGATTACAATCCCAAAACTCATCCGTTTGAATCTCCCTCGCTCTCACAGGGAAAATCCAGGCCCAGCTGCAAAATGTGTACCTGATCCATCGGAATAGGGCAGCCAATGGTGGTTGGACGTGATGCTGTTCACATCACTTTCTTGAGTGTCTTTGGCTACGAAACTGCCTTGACTTTGCAAATGGTGAGCCATTTCCTTGGGGGAGACAACTGATGTTAACAAGCCTAGAAATGCCTTTCTGTAGCCTGATTTAGGGTGTGTTAATAATATTAATTTAATGTATCAATTTAAACTTTAATTAATTTTAATTTAATTGATTAATTAATAATATTAATAATTAATAATTAATCTTATTTAGTATGGGTTTTAGGCTCACCAATCTGTTTGATCAGAAGATAAAATTTCTTGTCCCGAATCAGGCTCAACAGAATTTATAAAGGACCCTTGGGGATGTGACAGGAAGCTCACACTGAGACAGATATAGCCTTAAAGACTTTTTATTAAAATCAATAATAGTAAGTAAATGGTAAATACCCAGAGTTACGAAGTTACAATTGCATTACTGCTATTCAAAAGATACATATGATAATATGGTATTACATGCAACAAAGCTTTGATTAATATACTCACACCCTTCCTCTTACCTGATGCTAAGAGACACAGGACCAGCCTTGCAGTTCAGGTTTCTCAATTCTTGAGTGAGGGATGCAGTGCTTAGAAAAAGCTAATGTAGGAGCTATCAAAACTTAATTAGGGTTTACCTGACTAACTTAAAATCAAAACCTGATAAACAAAACTAAGAATAAAACGTAGGGAAACCAAGCTTAGCCTAGTTCCCTTGAAACTTAAAGTTGAAGAAGAACAAGAACAGCCTACGAATAGTAGAGTCATCGCAGACAGATAAAATAGAGAGAGAGTGGAGGTAGCAAGTGAGAATGATAGAGCGGAGGGCTCTAGCGAGGTGGGTCACCTCTTTTATCGGGCACAAGTGCTGGAAATCCTTCCTCCTATGCCCAAATTTCATTCCTCACCCACAAAATGTTAGGGTACGCTTACCCCATAGGCTAGTATGTTTGTGCGTATTGATGACATGTACCTACCACATAAGTTCCCTTGTGGTGTACCTGTTAAGTCTGTGGGTACAACATTGAACCTCCTCTCCATGCCATTCTCCATTGTCTATTGGTCTAGATAAAAGGTCATAGACATAGGCATGGGTACTCAGCTATTTAGGTAACAAGCTATAGGTCAACTTTGCTTTCGGAGTAAAAGGTCTTAATATAGACATGCTAACTTTGCCTTAGCTTAAC
>NW_020667630.1:0-1953 GCF_002925995.2 Terrapene triunguis | reverse complement strand
CAATATATACCTTCAAGTCAGCGGCACTGCTATGGGTACCCGCATGGGGTACCTTAGAGACTAACAAATTTATTTGGGCATAAGCTTTCGTGGGTTAAAACCCACTTCATCAGATGCATGGAGTGGAACATGCAGTAGGGATGTATAAATACACAGCATATAAAAAGATGGGAGTTGCCTTACCAAGTGGGGGGTCAGTGCTAATGAGCCAATTCAATTAAGGTGGAAGTGGGCTATTCTCAACGTTGACAAGAAGGGATGGAAATCACTTTTGTAGTGCTAATGAGGCCAATGTAAACAAGGTGGCCCATTTCAAACAGTTGAGAAGAAAGTGGGAGTATCAGCAGGGGGAAATTAGTTTTTATAGTGACCCATCCACTCCTAGTGACATTTGTCATGTAATTTCCAGATCTTTCTGCAAAATCTGTGAAAACCATTGGCCTTCTGATCAGTTCACAAGCTACTTTCCTCAGTTCAAATCTCAGTTGCCATGGCATAATAACAAATGCTGGGCAAATATCTCAAAATATTTTCCACTTCAGTTGTATAAATCTAATATTTTTGCACTCCTAAAATGCACAGATGTTTTTAGCATTTTCTTTTTCTACCTTGTTACCCCTTTAAAAACAAAACAAAAAACTGTTGCTATTTTTTAAAAAAATGTGAATATTCACTCCGATAAAAAATTTAATTCACTTTACCTGGTTTGTCTTTGCTCCTCTTTTGGATTCCCTGTCCATTAATATGAATATCCTAGTGAATGAATTTCTTGGCAGGGAAAGTGTCAGAAAAAAACTTCAAGTAAATGTTGGGAACTATTTGCAGATAGTGAGTTTTATACTCAAAACCTTGAGTATTCGTGCCATGGACCTATTTCTTGTCTGTCTGTTCAGCCACCAAGAAACAAAAAAAATACAACCTGATTTTGTGTCCCATCTAAACTAATCTATAGAACCATCTGTGTCGTTACTGGGGCTTCATGCACACTCAGGAGCCCACCCACTCAGTTATTTAAATCAGGTCCTATTTGTTGAGCTCTAATTGTTATGGAAATCTTGGTCATTGTCCTCCTCTATTTATCTGCTGTGTTCAAACGCTTATCACTGGGCTGTAAGAGCAAGAGGAAGGAGGAAAAGTGTCTCTTGGAGGACAATCTTTCTCCCTTTAAAGATGCTTCCTCAGTTTGTTTCTTGCTCTTTCTTCCCATCCACAAATTTCTCCGACTTACCTTTGATGTGTTTAGGGTGCTAAGATCATAGGATTGTTAAGACTGAATGTTAACTGGGGGTGGGCTATCCTGCAAACTCTCAACCTTTGACTACCCTCATAGTATGCGCCCACTGGATAAAGTGAGGAATCATTTCTAAGGGACTGGTCAAAGTGAGCAGCCTTATCTTTGTGTGTGTCGTATTCATCTGAATGTATTAAAGTAGGGCAGGAAATGATTCAGCAGTCCTGGATGAAATCTTAGGTGTCGACACTCTCCATTTAATTTGCACGCTATAATTACAAGCTGTAAAAATAGCAGATGCATTCTAAAGGTGATCATTAAAGTGTTTAGAACATCAAAGGAACAAATGAGATGACATTTCTATATGAAAACTGTAGTGCTTAATTAGTGGTCTCCTGAATATTTTTTTCTTTAATTTAGCCACTCAGCAAAAACTGACAGGAAAAGTTTGTAATGTATAGTTGTGCCTGTTTGTTAGGGAAGCAAGGAGACTTTTTAATAACCTTTTTTAGTTCTTTTATTGAGAAGAAAAGGCAACAATCAGTCTGCAAAGAAATCAAATTAATTGGTGTCCTCCACGTATTTGAACTGGCATAATTCATTCTAAACTGTTTCCTGCTAAACTCAAGTTTATCGTTTTTCAGATAACAGTAAATATGGCAGAGTAGTTTATTCGGAAAGTTATTCTCTGGCACTGTCATCTTTTTTTCAGCATTAAAAAA
>NW_020667629.1:0-1276 GCF_002925995.2 Terrapene triunguis | reverse complement strand
CCAGGTTCCCCTTGTCTCCTGTTTCCTGTTGCAGGAGGGTGGCACCACACCCAGAGGTTAATGGAAAAAAAAGGTAGAAAAGAAAAACACCAACCACCCCTCCCATGCCAGATCCTGCGTCAGGGCCCCTCCATTAACTCTCTCATGGCAGCACCACTGCCCAAGCCAGGACGCCTGGGTTCTGTTCCCTGCTCTGCTCATGACGCACCGTGGGGGAGGCTCTTGCTGTGCCTCAGTTTCCCCAGCTATAGTGCTGCAGGTGCCTGGGCGAGGCTGTATTAATTAGGGCTGTCACACGATTAAATAAATTAATCACGATTAATGGCACAATTAATGGCACTGTTAAACAAGAATAGAATACTATTTATTTAAACAGTTTTGAATGTTTTCTACATTTTCAAATATTAATTTCAATTACAACACTAAATATAAAGTGTACAGTACTCACTTTCTATTTATTTTATTACAAATATTTGCACTGTAAAATAAACAAAAATAGTGTATTTCAGTTCACCTAATACAAGCACTGTAGTGCAATCTCTTTATCCTGAAAGTTGAACTTACAAATGTCAAATTATGTACAAAAAAACAAACAAACCTGCATTCAGAAACAGAACAATGTAAAACTTCAGAGCCTACAAGTCCACTCAGTCCTACTTCTTGTTCAGCCAATCGCTCAGACAAACAAGTTTGGTTACATTTGCAGGAGATAATGCTGCCCGCTTCTTGTTTACAATGTCACCTGAAAATGAGAACGGGTTCTCATGGCACTGTTGTAGCCGGCATCCCAAGATATTCACATGCCAAATGCACTAAAGATTCATATGTCCCTTCATGCTTCAACCACCATTCCAGGGGACATGCGTCCATGCTGATGGCAGGTTCTGCTCGATAAGACTCCAAAGCAGTGTGGACCGACGCTTCATTATCTGAGTCAGATGCCACCAGCAGAAGGTTGATTTTCTTTTTTGGTGGTTCGGGTTCTGTAGTTCCCGCATTGGAGTGTTGCTCTTTTAAGACTCCTGGCAGCATGCTCCACACCTCGTCCCTCTCAGATTTTGGACGGCACTTCAGATTCTTAAACCTTGGGTCGAGTGCTGTAGCTATTTTTAGAAATCTCACATTGGTACCTTCTTTGCATTTTGTCAGATCTGCAGTGACAGTGTTCGTAAATCAGACAACATGTGCTGGGTCATCATCCGAGACTGCCATATGATGAAATATAGGGAAGAATGCAGGTAAAACAGAACAGGGGCTATACAATTCTCCCCCAAGG
>NW_020667628.1:0-2531 GCF_002925995.2 Terrapene triunguis | reverse complement strand
AATGGTGTTCAATATATAAACAAGTGTTTTTAATTTATAAGGGGGGGGTCGCACTCCGAGGCCTGCTATGTGAAAGGGGTCACCAGTACAATAGTTTGAGACCCACTGCTGTAGCTCAATGAGTTTACCTGAAGGCTGGCTGATGGCCAGCCAGCATATTTTTACTTTTCTATTTCCTTAGCTCAGTTACAAATTTTGTGGGGTTAATTTCAGTTCAAACTCATTAAAAGTTTTATTCTCCAGCTGATAGGTATCCTATACATGTTCTCAAAGACCTAGCTGCATCATTCATTGAAATTGGCTCCTACTATTTTTATCTTTTATTCTATACTTAAATATATTCAGAAATATAACCATTATCTTTAAAAAGAAAGAAAAACCTGTTCACCACATGTCATATTAATGGGAAATATTGCAGACTCAATCCTGCGCCAACTGAAATCAATGGCAAACCTTCCATTGACTTCAAAGAATGCAAGCCCCTCTATTTGCATACAATGTGAATGTTACTTCTTTAAAAGATTTGAGATTAGTCTTTCTTCTCTTATAAAATGACACTAAGCAGTTGCCGGAAAGTATCTGGAGGCTTCCAGGTGGAAGGAGAAACTTTCCGCCATTTTCTAGGCATAATGACCTCTGGCCTCTCCTGCACTTCCTCCTAGGTGAGACCCTCTGGGGAAGGCAGGATAAATCACACCTCCTCACGACAACTTGCTTGAAGCTGGCCCTAAATGGTCAAGCTGTGGCATCTATTGCTAGCACTAGAGTTCCAGACACTAATGATATATCTACAGTGCAGTTGAGGTTTAATTTAGCTGGCTCAGGTACCAATAGGAGTGAAGCTTCACAAACCCTGGATACTTATTTGGGCAGCTGGCCCATGCTGAAGTCCATGCTAACTGGAATATGTGGCCACTTACTTAGGCGCCTAAATCTGTCTCATCACAGTGTTAATTTTTAAAAGCTAACTCCACTGCTTTCTAGCCAAGATTGCATTACTCTGCCATTGTGAAACATCCCTGGTGTTTTGTTCTCCAAGCATTTGAAGGGTTTATTTTCTCCTCACGTAGAAGGGCTAACCCCGAATGTAAGGACCATTGGAAGAAAAGTTTTACTTTTTGTCACATTGGCACTCATCAAAAGGGCTGTTCACATAACTGCTGATTCAGGGAGTTGCTTTTTAAAATAGGACTGAGCCCTTTACCTTTTTAGTGGAGCATTTAGTCTCCTAATAGTTAGAGAGACAAATATACTTTGAGAGCAATAAGCCATCATCTTATGGCAGCATTTCATATGCTTTCAGTAATCCCTCATTATATTAGACGTGTTTGCCTAGATAGGAGTCAAGGACTGGAATGCCTAAAGGGGAATGTGTTTGGCTTCCTATTCACCAGTGTGGTACTGCAGAAGCTCTTTTGATCACTGATTTGCTGACTATTATAGAATAAACCCCCAGTTTTGGGGGATTGCCTGCCCTATTTCTTGTTCCCTGAGTGTGGCATTCTCAGAGTGGCCCATCCTAGGCACTGGTCACAGCCCCTATAGACCTAATTACCATTGGACAGGGAGGTAGTAAAGTGATGGAAAAACCTCTTCTGTCTCTTTAGGTTGCATCTATGCGAATGACGTAGCCACAGGTGGGCCTGAGTGGGCCGCGGCCCATCCACTTAGCATATGGACCCACACAAATATGGCTCCCTCTGCCCATGTCGGACTGGCTCCGTGCGGCTCTGGGACCCAAAACCTGGCTCCCTATCCCCATGTTGGGCTGGCTCCATGGGACTCCAGGAACAAAGCCTGACTCCTTCTGCCTGGATCGTGCCGGCTCTGTTGGGGTTGAGGAACAGAGCCCATCTCCCTTTGCCCATGTCAGGCTGGCTTCGTGGGGATCTGGAACCAAAGCCCGGCTCCCTCTGCCCATGTTGGCCAGTTCAATGCGAAGTTCAAGTACATTTATACCATGATTTTTTTTTAATGATGCATCCTATTGGGCAAATAGACAATTTTTTAAAAGACTTTAGCCAATCAAAAACAAAGTCATGCCTGTAAGGAAATGTGTGGATGGGATATTGCCCATCCGTAATAATTTGCGGCCCACACAAACGTACATTCCTAGCTACTCCACTGATGCCATGGAGTTATAGCGGCATAGTTATGGTGCCATGGCTATGGTGTTATATTCCCCCTAATGTAAACATGGCCCTAACTAATGCACCTTGTGTTAAATGATTGGGTAAATTAGCATTCTTTAATCACAGAGAATAGTTCCATCTCCTTAATGGACCTGCAATTAGGTATGGCATGTACAGGATTTAGGGTTGCCCAGCCTGGAGTTTCCAGGAATTAAAGATATCCATATGATGAAATCTCCAGGAATACATCCAACCAAAATTGGCACCCCTAACAGGACTGCATGTTACGACCAATCCTAGGTTGTAACTGACTCTGTGAATTAAATAAACAAGGGCGAGACAAGATTTATCTGAGTTGGGTTGCAAATGGGTAGAATGGCACCTGGAGGGGAAACTGAA
>NW_020667627.1:0-1347 GCF_002925995.2 Terrapene triunguis | reverse complement strand
AGCCTGAGATGCTACCTGAAGGGGAAATTTTCAAAAGCTCCTAAGTCCCATCTTTCAAAAAGGATTTAAGGAGCTAGGAGCGTACGTATCATGGAAAGCCAATGAGGCCTAAGCTCCTAAGGTCCAGATTTGTATAGCTATTTAGATGCCTACAGACGTTTAATGGGATTTTCATAAACACCTTGGTGTCTAACTCCAATTGAAATCAATGGGAGTTCGGCATCTAAATACCTTTGAGGATCAAGGTATTTAGGCACTTGAAGATTTTCCCCCCCAACACTTTTTCTCAGCAGTTTTGTTTGACAGTCTATACCCTTCTGTATAACAAGTCACCATGCCAGCGACTTGGCGGCTACAGAGGGCTAATGGTCACATGCTTGGCCCCCTCAGTTGATATCAATGTAGACTATTGTGAAGCGCTGTGACTGCTCTTTCTGGGATACTATTCCTAAGTCCCAGTTCAGAAAAGTACTTAAACACATGCTTCACTTTAACCTTGTGAATAGCTCTGTTGATGCGACCGAGTCTACTTTTATGCTTAAAGACAGGCATGTGCCTCAATACCTTGCTTCATCGGGCTTCTCATGCAGTATGGACCATCCTGCGCTGACCTGCAGTGATAGTCTAATGGTCCTTTGTGTCACACGCAGGGCCGGCTCTAGGCACCAGCAAACCAAGCAGGTGCTTGGGGCAGCCCATTTTCAAGGGCAGCATTCTGGCCATTTTTTTATTATTTTTTTTTTTGCTTCCGGCAGCAAAAGCCTAGAGCCGGCCCTGGCAGCAGCAGCGCGGAGGGCGCCCTGGGGCCGCTGCGGTTCGCGCCGCGGGGGAGCAGCACCCACACCTTGTGGCTGGGCCGGGCAGGCTTCGAGCAGGGACACTCAGGCTGGGGGACACCCCACGGGGCACACAGAGCCGCCTTCAGGTGCCGCAGGGCAGCCGCCCCACAGCGCTGCAGCCGGAGCTGGGCGAAGCGGCCCGAGCTGCCCAGGGACTGCGGCAGGGCAGCCAGAAGCAGCAGCGGGGCCATACAGGGAGGGGCGCTGCCGTGCAGGGCCCACGTCCCGCTCTCCGGGGCTCCGCTTCCTCTGGGGCTACCCTGCCCCAGCTCCTCAGCCCCCTGCTGGGGCGATCCCCCGGCTCTGCCCTCCCGGGTTCCGGCCGGTCCTGGAGGCGGGAACCCTGGATGGAGGGACCCTGGGCTGAGGCACGGCCCGGGAGCCCCGCTGCTTACCCCGACCCTGCCAGTGCCGGACTGGCTGGAGGTGAGGGGGGAGCGGGCAGAGTCATCACTGGTGGGGGGGAGCCCAGGGCTGGGGCGGCAGAGGGTGCGCGGGGGGGGGGGGG
>NW_020667626.1:0-1786 GCF_002925995.2 Terrapene triunguis | reverse complement strand
CCCCCCAAAAAGCCCCCCCCGAACTCCCGACCCCCCCCCCAATCTCTTGACTGCCCCCTCCAAAATCTCCCTGCCCCTTCTCCTGCCCCCTGGCCCCCTTACCCTGCCGCTCAGAACATGGTGTTGGGCTCTGTGCGGAGCCGGACACGTGGCTGCGCTCCCCAGCGCAACACACAACCCGGTCCCTGCCCCCGCACAGTGCTGCCGGAGCGAGGGAGCAGGGGAGAAGGAGAAGTGGGGGGAGGAGGAGCTGCCGAGGCCCGATGCGAACGGCCCGGCAGGCCGGCCGGCTCAGAATGGGGGGGGGGGCGGGGAGGAGGAGCTCTACAGCTGCTCCAGAGTCCAGCCCGGCAAGCTGCGGGGGAAGGGCTCTGGCTGCCAGAGCCCCATGCGAGCGGCTGAATTTCCTGCAGCCCTCCCAGCCGCGCCTCACTCTGCCTGGGGGGGAAATCCCGGACATTTTTAGTGATTTACAAATTCCCCCCGGACGCTATTTTTAACACAAAAAGCAGGACATGTCCGGGTAAATCCGGATGAATGGTAACCCTAACATACTCACACACATTTTATACAGTAGATATATATGACAGAACCACCTCTACACTCTGGCTCCTTTGGCCAACCCAAAAGTCCAGCTTACTCAGCAAGTTGAACTGGGTTTACAGCTGCATTGCATTCCTGGAGCAGCACAAAGCAGCGAGGGCATACCAATGACTCTGAACGATAATTTGTTTGTCTATGGTCATACCGTATTTCCACGACACCGGGACCCTAGATTCCTGATTGTTAGTACCAGTGTCTCTCTAAATACGTATGTATGTGCGCACCCAACATTTATTTAAGAATTTCATACTTAATTCATTAATTTTTATGCATTGAAAAGCAGCAAAGGGGTGTGTTATAATTACTATACAGTATTATACAGATTTATTTATATGCATGAATGTATGTGTGGTCTAGGGATTTGAGCAGAGAATCTTGAATCTGGGCTGTTCTATTCCTGGTTGATAGTGGCCTGTCCTACTTTAGACAGGTGATTTAAATGTACCTCTTCTTACCCCTCTGGAGAGTGAGTATAATCAAATCTATTTCAGAGGGCTGTTGTGACAATTGCCAAAAATGCTTAAAGCTTCTCTAATGAATAGTGGTATAAAATGTATATTTATTATATTTTGTTGAAAAAATGTTGACAGTCATTTATGATTAAAATTCCCATGGTAACCTTGGATATAAAAGGTATCTCAGGGTAGAAGAAGAATATATAGAGACTGTGGCCACCTACACTATGGTTTCACACGCTAGTGCCAGCCCTAAATATTATAGGGTTGCAATTGTGCTATAGGAAAATCTACTAGGGTGCAAATCGTCTTATCAGCCAGCGACCAGGCCAACACTTGAGCAGATATTTAGCAAGCAAAGAGAATGCAACTGATTCTGTATTGCCTTGCACCTGGTGTAGTTATTTGCACCTATGCAAAGCCAACAATGAAGGCTACCGTTCTGATCTAGCACATTTCACATTCAGGCCCAATGAATTTAAAATGAGTGTTTTTCTTTTTCCTCTTCATAAACTTTTAAACAACTTTTCCCCTGAAGACAGAAAGCTTCACTGTAAAGGTTTAAAATGCAGGTTTGGTTCTTGTTTTGTTCAGGATTTTTTTTGGGGGGGGAGGGGAGGAGAGGGGGAAGAGGGCTTTTTGCTCCAAGATTTGACTCAGCAGAGGTGGCAGAAGGAATCGCTCAGTTTCTGCATATCTCTGGGCTCACAGTAATCCACATATGGTTT
>NW_020667625.1:0-1122 GCF_002925995.2 Terrapene triunguis | reverse complement strand
GATGTGGCCTCACCAGTGCTGAATAGAGGGGAATAATCACTTCCCTCGATCTGCTGGCAATGCTCCTACTAATGCTGCCCAATATGTCGTTAGCCTTCTTGGCATCAAAGGCACCCTGCTGACTCATATCCAGCTTCTCATCCACTGTAATCCCCAGGTTCTTTTCTGCAGAACTGCTGCTTAGCCCGTCGGTCCCCAGCCTGTAGCAGTGCATGGGATTTTTCCATCCTAAGTGTAGGACTCTGCACTTGTCCTTGTTGACCCTCATCAGATTTATTTTGGCCCAATCCTCCAATTTGTCTAGGTCACTCTGCACCCTATCCCTAGAGAGAGTTGTGTTACTCAAAATAATCAACTTTGGCTGGTGTTGGGTTACAAACCACTTTAATACTGAATGCAGGGGTAGTGAAATGCTGTTACCGAAGTTGTTGGCATTATTGTATGAATATGGGGAAGCCGGACTGTTCTTAACCTGTCCCAAATGAGGTCACCCTCAGCTGAAAGGACCTCGTTGAGCCAGGGGCTCGAATGCCATAGCCCTGTGAAAGTAAGAGGAGGAGACGTGTTCTAGACAGGAGACGTGAATCTTCTCCAAAAGTTCCCCCAGTCTGGTTTAACCTGTTCCTCCCCACTGTTCAAAGAAAGAGCTAAATAGGCTTCATTAGGAGCCTCTTTGTTATTTTAAATGCTTAATCAGAGCTAAAATCAGTTGTGGTGGGACTGTGTTTCTACCCAGAGCTGAAAATCACAGAGAGCTGAAATTACTTGTGGTAGGACCGTGTTTCTGCCCAGCCTGTTAAGAGCTAAAGATCACTAAGAGACTGACTAGAAGAGATCACAGACTTTGGGCTGTGTCTTTAGTTGTACTAAGAACAACTTCACAGGCTATCTTTGGCCTGTCATGGACACCTTTGACACAGTCATCGAAATTGGTCACCTTATCCTTAGAAAAAACTTCTTGATCCTTCTCTGGCTATGCCCTTAAGATAGCCATCTGTGCAGAAATCAGCCCTTGGCGTGCCACCTGAACTGGAACTTGCAGTCTCCCACCACATCTTTCTAGAGCAGTTGTAGTCAACCTATGGCACGCGTGCCAAAGGCGGCACGCAAGCTGATTTTCAG
>NW_020667624.1:0-2063 GCF_002925995.2 Terrapene triunguis | reverse complement strand
CACCCTACTTCACTCCACTGGCAGCCCCCTTCGAGAAGCCTGGCTGCTCTGCAAGCTCTGGGTGGGCTGTTCCCCCTAAAGAAACCACCTGGGGCTTCTCCCCCTCCCCGCACCATTCCCCTCCCAGTTTGACACCAGATCACTGATAACTACTCTGAGTACAGTCTTTCAACCAGTCGTGCACCCACCTTATAGCAATTTCATCTAGACCGATGAATTCCTTCCTACCGGTCAGAGGCTAACACTCTTGGTCAGCCTCATTAGCAGGGCAGGCCGGCCAATGAAGGAGTCAGGAGTCCGTCCTCTGTGTGAGCTGGAGCTGCCTGCCAGAGAAGGGCAGAGCTAAGGGGAGAGGAGCAGCCTGAGCTGGGCTGGAGGCAGAGCAGCAGTGCTGAGGCAGAAAGAAGCTGGAGCTGGACCAGTCCTGAGCTGGACGTGGTGAGCAGCTGGGCAGTGTGTGGGGGAACCGTGGGCAGAGGGCCCAGCGCAGAGAGACGCCCCCAGCCAAGAGGCCTTGCAGGCCAGACTGGGAGGGGGATCATAACCCCGATAGGAGGGGGCTGGCACTGGAAAGAAGGGCCCTGCTACCTAGAGCCTGAAGATACGTGGCCACTTTCAGAGCAAGTGTCCGACCCATCACATCCCTGCAGCACAGCGAGAGCCTGAGAAGAAGGCCCGGGATGTATGAGGAGCAGACTGTGAACTGCCCTGATATTCCAGAGACGCTGGTTGTGGTTCCCCCCCACAGAGCGGGGTGACGTGTCTGCCTTTCGCCTTTCGCCATTTTTGTCCTTAATTTTTTTAATTACTTGCTGTTTAATAAATTGTGTTTGTTCTGAACTCAATGCAATTCTGAGTGGCGACACCAGGGAAGTGTCCGGAGTGAAGAGAGCACCCCAGACTGGGGACACAGCACCCTAGCCTCTGTCCTGAGTGATCACAACAAGACTGGGGGGCGAGTCCCTCAGGAATCCTGGGTCCAGCATCGTCGGTGTTCCCGGGACTAGAATGGAAGGGGAGCCCTCGAGGTCAGGCAGGCTCTGGGTGAAGGAAGTGGGAGTGAGGACTCAGCTCCTTTTGCTATTTGATTCCGTCGGGGTGGTGTATAAACCAGGAATGTCCCCCGCAATGGTGGGACCCTTCCCCCGCTTATCACTGTGCATATTTATTGGTTTGTCCTAAAGTTAATTAAGTATTTTAGGAAAAAGTGTCAGAGCGGCCACCAGCGGGAGTTGCTGGCCACACTCTGAGGCCACCAAAAATTTGTTCCTGAGAACCCCTGGGCTAGACACTCATGATGGGCCCTTCTCACCTTAGAGCCTGTTAGTCTAACAGGAGCCGGACACAGAGATGCTGCAGCGCGGTGGGTTTATCGCTAGGACCCAGGAGCGGCTGGGAGGCGGCTCTGGGGGGAGCGATCGCGGGGGTCACTCCCGGCAGCAGGAAGTGACTCGCAGCCGCTGCGGTGACTCTGGCTCCTGGCGAGATCCCCGAGCCCCGGCGGCTGGTGGTGGGAGCCCGAAGCCCTGGCTGCAGCCGGGAGAGGGGAATCTCCAGCAGGGCCCTTCCCGCTGCTCCCCAGGAGCCTCTCCCAGGGCAGAGCCCCCAGCCTGGCCCGGCCCCTGCCCCAGGGGGGCCCCGCTCGGAGGGAAGGTAAGCGAGACCCGCCCCCCCATCACCCCCGGGCTGCAGGGGGAGGTTTGGCCCCAGGCTGCTCCCAGCGGAGCTGGCTGCGATTCCCCGCCCTGGGCCCGGGAAAGCTGCCGCCAGCTCCCGGTGTGTGCGGGGCGGGGGGAGCCCGGGACAGAGACACGTGGGGAGCGGGGGGGGGTGAGATCCGGGGTACAGGCCCTGCCAGGCAGGGCGGAGAGGAAAACCCAGAAATAGGGAGGGGCAGAGGGGATAAATGTTCCCCCAGATGAGCTGAGCCAGCTGCAGTGGTTGCAAAAAAAAAAAAAACAAGGTGGGGGGAGGTAGAGGGGCGTTTTCCTCCCCCCTTCCCAGGATCTCAGCTCACATTTCCCAGGGCCGTGTCCTTAAAGGCCCAGTGCATCGCAGAGCCC
>NW_020667623.1:0-1041 GCF_002925995.2 Terrapene triunguis | reverse complement strand
GTCTGTAATTCCCCGGGTTGTCCTTATTTCCTTTTTATAGATGGGCACTATATTTGTCCTTTTCCAGTCTTCTGGAATGTCTCCCATCTTCCATGACTTTTCAAAGATAATTGCTAATGGTTCAGATATCTCCTCAGTCAGCTCCTTGAGTATTCTAGGATGCATTTCATCAGGCCCTGGTGATTTGAAGACATCTAACTTGTCTAAGTAATTTTTGACTTGTTCTTACCCTATTTTAGATTCTGATCTTACCTCATTTTCACTGGCATTCACTACTTTAGATGTCCAATCACCACCAACCTTCTTGGTGAAAACCAAAACAAAGAAGTCATTAAGAACCTCTGCTATTTCCACATTTTCTGTTATTGTCTTTCCCCCTCATTGAGTAACAGGCCTACTCTGTCCTTGGTCTTCCTCTTGCTTGTATTTGTAGAATGTTTTCTTGTTTCCTTTTATGTCCCTAGCTAGTCTGATCTCGCGTTGTGCCTTGGCTTTTCTAATTTTGTCCCTACATACTTGTGTTATTTCTTTATATTCATCCCTTGTAATTTGACCAAGTTTCCACTTTTTGTAGGACTCTTTTTTGAGTTGTAGATCATTGAAGATCTCCTGGTTAAGCCAGGGTGGTCTCTTGCCATACTTCCTATCTTTCCTACGCAGTGGGATAGTTTGCTCTTGTGCCCTTAATAATGTCTCTTTGAAAAACTGCCAACTGTCTTCTATTGTTTTTCCCTTTAGACTTGCTTCCCATGGGATGTTACCTACCAACTCCCTGAGTTTGCTAAAGTCTGCCTTCTTGAAACCCATTGTCTTTATTGTGATGTTTGTCCCATCAGCTTTAATACTGCAGTCTCCTGGCCTGATCCCGTCCCACACACGTTATTCCATGAATCATCACTAGAAAGGTCCAGAGCTCCCTAGGCAGGCACTTGGGAATCTGCAGAGCCCAAACACCCAGCCAGGACCTTACTGCCACCAGCCATTCCACCTGCCCCCCCCCCCCCCCCCCCCCCCCCACACACACACACACTCCTGATCCCA
>NW_020667622.1:0-3775 GCF_002925995.2 Terrapene triunguis | reverse complement strand
CATCACACCCCACCCCGTGCAAGACTCTGTCCCAGCCCTCAGCACTGGGAACCTCTGTATGCAAAGGATGGGGATAGATAGATAGATAGAGGGGGTCGATGGGGATAGATAGATAGATTAGATAGATGGGGTGGATGGGGATATATAGATAGATTAGATAGATGGGGTGGATTGGGATAGATAGATAGATAGATAGATAGATAGAGGGGGTAGATGGGGATAGATAGATAGATAACCCTTCTGCCCTTCAGCATTAGCAGGAACAAGGGCCGGGTTCAGGATCTAGGGGTTCCGTTTCAATAACACAATGCAAAACCGGCTTCAGTCCCCACCCAGTGACCTGGGACAATTACATACCACCCCCCGGGCAATACTAACCCTCTCGCAAGCACAGAGTCTGAGTGTAGCAAAAGCCTTTTAATAAAGGAGGGAAATAATGTGGCATTGTGTGGGGAAACACCACAGACAGGATTCATAACACAAACCATGAGCAAAAGACCTACCCCTAAGTAAGTTTGGAAGTGTCCTTTTCCCCTCAGGGTCTTAAGTCCAGCAACCCAACAGTCACCCCTCCCGCAGTTTCTGTCCTTGGTCAGTGCAGTTCCAGAGTTCAGAAGTTCATCTGCAGTGTTTACCTCCCAGCCTGAGTGGAAGGGGGTGGAGGTATGGGGGCACGTTACATGCTCCACTACTCAGGTCCACGGCTGATTGCCACGCCTCTCCATGGGGTTCTGCTGCAGTGTTCACCGCCAGCCACTCCTCTCCACCAACTGTCCTGCTAGCCGCTCCTCTCCACCAGCCACTTGCCAAAATGTCTTCAGACTCCCCCTCCACTTAACACAGCTCTCTGTGATTTCAGCTGTTAGTAGGGGAGCCTCAGTGCTGGCACACTCAGAACCAGTAGCTCAAAGTAGGACCAACCCTTAGACCTAGGAATCAGTAATCTCAGCTCTACAGTACATATCAAGACTCCTAACAGAATCAAAATTAATTCTGCTATTATACCATAGAGAGAGAGAGATCAAAATTCTGTTTCATGCCCTAGAAGAGACCCACAGACACACATCTATCCCCAGACTCTCTCAATTCATAGGGCTTTGGAACCCATGTCCCTTGCTTAGCGAGTACTACTTGGTTGAGGGCGAGTTCCTCCGTCATAAAATGTCAAGTACAGTTCTACTGTCCTTGATTCACATAACCAGGATAACAACACTTTAGTACTCCTGCCCCAATAGCAAAGAGACTGGGGGTCCCACAGTAGCCAAAGTGACCATTTGGGCAAGCAGGGTGGGTGTGCCCATGCAAACTAGATCAGCCCCTGAAGTTCTTTTCCACAACTCACCACCAGATGTCAGGGTAGAGCTCATTCTGACTGCTTATAGATAGACAGATAGATAGATAGATGGGGTGGATGGGGACAGATAGCTAGATTTATGGGAATAGATAGAAAGAACTTACAGCAGGTAGGTAGATTGCAAAAGGACACCGAGATTGATTGATTTGCAGTGGAGTCACCGAGATCAGAATCCAGCCCTGACCCCATTGATGTCAGTTGATAAATAACCCTGCCCTGGCTCCTGTGCTCTGAGCCGGCCCCTGCATCCCTCCGCTGCAAGTTTCATTTGGTTTTCATTTTCAAAAACGGGGGCGGGGGGGGGGAATTGATTCTTATATTTTGCAATTGGGTTTTTTTCACATTTTCTTCCCACCTGAACAAGTGTGTGAAGTGGACAATTTTGGTCCCCCTCCGCCCCCATTTCCCACTGATTTGAAAAATGATACAAACGGAGGAGGGACGTTAGAAAACCCCAAATCCCCTTCCAACATTTTTCAGTTTATTCTTGGGGCTCCAGCGGGTGGAGGGCAGGGCCTCGGGCAGAAGGAGTGGGAGGAAGCAGGCTAGCCTCCCCAAAGGGGGGGAGGGGTTCACTAGTCATCCATTTGACTGTGAGTCCTATGCTTAGATTTTACCAATCAAGTGCCAAGTATAAGCTCCTCAGCCACTGTAACAGCCTTAACATGGAGTCCCAGACAGTCCCCTCGGGTACTCCGATCTAACTGGTCATTGGGACGTTATTGACAGAGTCTGTAACCATATAGATCACTGTTGCAACCACTGTCATATATTTGCAGCAAATATTGTACAAAGGTTGTCATGTGAGCTCTCTATGGGAAGGTTATGATTGGCTGGTTATAATTATGCTATCTGTATGTGTGTATCATTTTTGTACTTGAAGTTATGAATGTTGGCTCTGTACTGTTAGTTTATTACAGGATTGGTTTGAAATACAATCTCAAATTATCTATTTATCTCTTATTAAATAAGAGTTAACTACACAGTTAAAGCAGGTAAATATAGACACATACAAATGAGTTACAGTCTTAAGTTTCAGGAAGATGTGGCCAGGAAGGGAGGGGCCTGGTTCGGACTGAAGGCGGCTCAGAATGTGACAGGAAACAACGCCCCACGGTAGGGGGAAGAGGGGGAGGGTGGGGCAGGGCGTTTAGATCCGGAGCCCCTGCTGCAGGGCGCATGTAGTGGGAAAGAACCATCACCCCCCATCCCGGGCAAGAGTCCGTTCCAGCCCAGAGCATTGGGAAGCTCTGTATGCAAGGAAATAGATAGATAGAACGTACAACATGTAGCTAGTTTTCAGGAGGACATAGAAATTGGTTTACAGTGGGATCACTGAGATCAGAATCCAACCCTGACCCCATCAACATCAGTCAATAAATAACCTGGCTCCGGTTCCTGTGCTCCAAGCCGGCCCCTCCAGCCTTCAGTTGCAATTTCCACTGGTTTTCCTTTTCAAAAGCAGGTGGAAAAAATAAATTTTCCTATTTTGGGTGTTTCTTACATGAGCTTTCGCAGGAAGTGCCTAGGCAAGTCTCCCCAGGCATAAGGAGTCGAGTCCTTCACGCTGTCTGGACTGATTTCCAGGAGATCCCTCAGCCTGAGTTTCGTGTTTCTGAAGTTCATGATTCTCAGCTAGGACAGGACGGTCTTCACGGCTCTTCTCCCTGCAGATGGACACAAAGGCGTCGCCACCCAGGATGACGTCACAGCTCAGCGCCAGCTGCATCTTGGCCTCCTCTGTGTCTCTGTTCCCAAGATTTAGGCCTCAAGCCTTCACACCCCTGAGGAGGAATTTCCCCATGCGCCCAGGCACAGACCAGGGAAATAGCTATAGTCCCCAGCGGTGATTCCACCTGCAGCTGGGACTGGGCCTGGCCCTGCCATGCTCACCTCCGGGAGCTGAGGCCAGTGTGTGAATACAGGAACAGACACCAGCCTTTTCCAAACGCCAGCTCGTTTAATGTCAACAGAGGGGCCCAAAGCCTAAGAAGCAAAGGGATCTAACCCACCCAACCGTTCACACGCCTCTGTCTCAGCTAACACTTAGGGAGGCTTCCCTTACCCAGACCCCACTCCCCACTTCTGGGGCTGGGTGTCCCACACCGAGGTGTAGATGGTGCAACCTCGTGGTCAAAGCAAGAGTCTGGCCTAGTGGTCAAAGCAGAGCTGGACGGCAGAAGCGGAGGTGCGGTCGGGAGGCCAGCCAAGGGTAAGAGCCAGGGCTTCAAGGCAGGCAGGGCATAGGGCTGGAGTGGAGCAGCCAAGGGGTGGAGCCAGGGCTGGACAGGAAGCAGGTCTGACACAGCTAATACATTAAGTGTTTGTAAAACAGTCCTGGCACCTTCCACATCCTTCGCAGATGGACAATACACAGGGGATGGGCAGGAGCTCGGGCGCAGCAGGTGTATGGAGATGGAG
>NW_020667621.1:0-1429 GCF_002925995.2 Terrapene triunguis | reverse complement strand
AAATGAAACAAAATAAAGGTTAGAAAGTGTTTGTAGAAAAATGCTGAATTGTTTGCTTTAATGTTCCCCTGAATCTTAATCCATCCTCAAAAGAGTCGAATTGCAATCACCAATTCAGATCCATGTTCTTGGGGTATTATTTTTCTTTAAAAATGTAACAAGGAGCTTCAGACCCCTCTGGAGAGAAACTTACTACTAGAGCTCATGGCCTTCATGGGTATTTTTTTTTCTAAAGATTCTTAAGCATCAAAGCAGCTCAGACCCACAGCTAAATATAAACTAGAAGCACAAATTCACCTTGACGAGTTTAAATGATATTTTCAGGAGCATTCTTTGATGGAATTACAGATCAAAAGCAAACCTTTCCACCAGCTGCCACAAGAACCGAGCAGTGATAGAGGCGGAAATCACTGCCAAAGGACCTGCCAACAAAATATGCAAGGGGAACAATAAGAGATATTTAAATAAAGCACAAATATGAGACCTACAGGGAAAAAAATCACAAACAGCAGGCAAAAGACATCTCAATCTGACCTTTTGCAGCTTGGCTACCACATGGATAAGTAGTTGTATTTAACTAGTATCATAATTTTGGCCTGGTTTGCCAATTTCCAGAATGTCCAGGAAACAAATCTATATATCAGCTTCTGTCAAAAACATAGGAGCTGTCATGTGGGATCAAGCCATTGAGCCATCAAGTGCAACCCCCTGCCTTTAACACCAAGCAACTCCTGGTGCTTCAGAGGAAGGTTGCCCCTTCACCCCCAACCCCAATGTAGCCCATGCCAAAGATGCAGTGATATCAGTAAGAGACAAATATTCCTTCCTGTCCCCTGTGGTGATCAGTGTATACCCTGAAACATGAGATTTGATTACCAGTATCTTAGCTTTCATAGCTGCAGACAGCACTATTGGGTCAGAGCATCATCCGGTCCTCCTTGACATCTAGCTATAATATTTCACTCATGCAGATTTGCTGCAGTGATTTCCACAGGGAGGTTGATTATGTATTGTGGGTAAAACTAACTTTTGTGCAGAAGACATGTGCAAGGCCTTTGCATCTCCTCAGCATCATTTAAATCCTCAAAGCAGGGATTAAGTGGATTTAAGAGGAACGTCTTATGCTCGTCCTCAATACTATGGTGACTCACATTATGTGAAGAAATAACTCCTTTAATTGTTCTACCCTTACTTGTTAATTTCAGTAACCCCTTGTTCCATGGGATAGCATGAAAAGATTTATCCATACGTACAGCAGCATCTTGGACAATGGGGCCCTAATCTTAATTGGGGTCTCGAGGCATTAGTATAATATCCTGTTTAAGATTGAATACTGTGATATTATAATTCCCCTTAAGTTTTGAGGACTCCAAAACCATACAAATATGTACGTATGGTACACATACATATTGCAGTATTATGAGAGACT
>NW_020667620.1:0-1040 GCF_002925995.2 Terrapene triunguis | reverse complement strand
GTTCCTGATTACTCTAGTGCAGCCCCTGCTCTGGTCACTCAGGGAACTGAAAACTACTCATCCAGTGACCAGTATATTTGCCCTCTACCAGACTCCTGTACCCCACTGGTCTGGGTCTGTCACAATATGTACAATGAAAACACATTTACAGTCTTAAAAACTATGGCCAAATTGTTCAGACTCGGGTGCCTAAAGTTAAGCACCTGAATCCACAGAGGCGCTGAGCACATGCAAGTTCCATTGACTTCAAAGGAAGAGCAGGGGGATCAGCATATTTCTGGAGATGCTCAGAATTTTATACAATTGGGCCCTAATAAATAGCCAGCATACAATTGTGAATAAGGTGTCAGAGAGTTTAGAAAATACATAAAAACAAGATGAGTGTAGTGTAGAACTGAAGGTATAATGGTAATGTGGTGATTTATTCATGGACAGAGATTATGAAAACACTCTAGAAAACACCAGATAAAAAAACATCAGAAAATGAGTTACCTGCCAAAATCTGGGTTGAGAGTATTGGGAACATAATGATCTCTGTCTTCAATTACTTTTTTACTTAAGGTTATTTTTATATAAGGATCACACTGTTTGGAAACAAGATGGGAAATAATACCATTAGGTAATAATTTTTTTGTGTGTGTGTGCCAATTTTTCTTGGTATCACTAAGTTCTTAAGCACAAAGTTAGCTCCTGAACCTCAAAAAAGTAAAGTGTCTCACCAGCCCATTGTTATCCTGGGGTTGGAGAGCTAAGGCTCTAATGATATAAATTCGCACAATGCACTCCTGAGGTCCACTCTCTGGTAACTCACGGAATTGACGAGGAGGAGCTGGTACAGCAGGATCATCTGATAATGGATAGATTCTAAAGGAGCCCTAAAAAGAATATGCACCAAAGAATCATACAAGTTAGAGACAGAGGAGACCTTTTGCTAGGTTTATCTTGTCCATCTCCTGCTTTAGGGAGGGACTGCTTTATAGATTCATAGATTCAAGGACTGGAAGGGACCTCGAGAGGTCATCGAGTCCAGTCCCCTGCCC
>NW_020667619.1:0-2078 GCF_002925995.2 Terrapene triunguis | reverse complement strand
TTGTTGATTATCTGTAACTGGTCATTGTATTTCCAGCACCATGTGCCCCAATGCAAAGACATCATTCCTGAGTTCACAAGGATGTACTGTTCTAGCAGAAATAACACTGTATGGGCAGCTCTCTCAGACGTGGTACCCAGCAGTGGTGTTTGTGCGCACTCATCCACAAGTCACCTGAGCATTTCATAGAATCATAGAAAATTAGGGTTGGAAGAGACCTTAGGAGCAGAGGTGGATTTACAGTAAAACACAGGGTTCCCTGTCTTGGAGCCCCACAGTGAGAGGGGGCCCCAGGGCCGGGCACATGGAATATGACTGAAGCCCTGAATAGACCCCCGAGTCAGTAACTCCCAGCCTGGGTGAAATCAAACCTGTGACCTGGCGTGAAAGGCTGCATGTCCTATTCAGTGTCAGCAGAGAGTACGGGGGGCAGGGGTATTTTTATCACTAAACCCTGCAGAACCCATCTGGTCTTGGCCTGGGTTGTGTGTCTATACACCACTACCCCCTGCTGGGAGGAATATTTCAGAGGTGATAAGGCTCTTAATGGTGGAGTGGCACAATCCAGCAGCCTAAGAAGCTCATTGTTAGAAAATTATCCTGCTTTCTAATCCGAAATACATGTCCCCATCTCAGTATTGGCCATAATGAAGAGAGACAGGATTGAAAGGAGGGGTCTCTGACCAAGCGGGCTGACAGGCCGGAGGTCATATTGTGGCCCTGTTGTCTCCTGCTCTATGACTCCCTGCATATGGCTCAGTGGTGCTGTTCCTGGGGCTGGAATTGTTGTTCTTCAGGGAAAAACTGATTTTGGTGTTCACAGATGTCACTGGGAAACAGCCTTGAGACCAGGCCCTTAATTTGTAATGGGGGAGACGTTATGGGGAATGAGAGAGGAGAGGTGTAGAAATAAGGAGGGGAAGGGAGGAATGGGATAAAAGTGGGGAAGTGAGGGGAGGGAACAGAGGGGAGAAAGCAGAAGAGCACAGAAGGACGGAAAGGTCTCCTACATCCAGTTTGAAATGGCTCCCATTACCCAATTTCATTCCATTGAAGGGAGGAGAAAGAGAGGGAGGAGTGATTGAGGCGACAGGGAGAATGGGGAAGGGAAGGTGTGAGAGAAGAGGAGAGAGAAAAGGGGGAAAGAGAAAGAAATTAAAAGTGAGTGTATGAGATAGAGACAAGGAGAAAAGAACACCGGGAGGATGAAGAGAGAGAAGAACAGAAGAAGATTTAGGACACGGTGTCACAGACTCACAGGCCGTGCCCACTCTTGGCCCCATACAGTCCCTGGGAGGAACCCCCTTCAGTGTGACAGCCCTTCTCGGGGGTCCACTCTCTCTTGGGGGTTAAGCCCCTCCACCTCCTGGAACCGCACCTCTCTGAGTCTTAGCATGCCTGTCTCTCGCCATGGGCCCCCTCAGGGAGTTCCTTGCTCTCTCCACTACCAGAGGGAATAATGTAACCCTGTTCTATAGACCGTAGCGACTCTAGCTATTGTAAAACAGGAGGGTTTATTGAGTGTCTGAACTCTCAGGGCCCTTAGGGCTGGCCTCCCTCAGCACAGTACATCTAAGTCTCGCCTGCATCCAGATAGGCTCCGCCTCCTCTCTCTCTCCAGTTCCGAGACCCTGCGCTTTTCAACTGGGCATCTGATATCACCATCCCCAACTGCTCCCAACTGGGTCCTGCCACACCTGGTCCTCTGCAAAAACAAACCCTCTCCCACCACCTTGTTAAACATGCAGCATGCAGGGAAACTGAGGCACACGCATATGCTATTTATGTAAAACACTACAAAAATCCCCAACTTTGTCACACACAGCTACGCTAGGGAGTTTACAGCAGCGCAGCTACACTGATGCATCTGTGCCACAGCAAGCTCTCTAATGTAGCCACTCTAAGCCGACCTGGAGAGAGCTCTCCCATCAGCTTAACTACCCTAGTCCCAGAGAGCGGTTGTCCACGCCGGCACTCACAGCAGTGTAACTTATGTTATTCAGGGAGGTCATTTACTCAGCCCCCCGAGAAACATAAGTTACGCTGACATAAGCTATAGTGTACATAGCCTTAGTAGG
>NW_020667618.1:0-1960 GCF_002925995.2 Terrapene triunguis | reverse complement strand
CTGTTGGAGTCACAAATGGGGGGAGGGGGTGTCCCTGAGTGGAGGGGATAGGAAGATGACTGTGGGGGGTTGGGGATCCCAGGGGGTGGGGTGCCCATGGGAAGGAGGGGAGGGGCGTGTGTCACGGAGACCCTGGGCGATGCTCTGTAACTGCTCCCCACAAAGCCAGTCAGGACTTTGGGGAGCCTCCTCTCCCATGGAGCAGACCGTCTTCAGGGCAAGAAGCTCACACGTCTTCACCTCCTGGGTCTCTCCTGGGAGCATTCAGCATATGCCCCTCCGTGCGCTTCCCACAGCGAGTCCGCCCAGGCGGGGTCCTGGGGAAGCCAGAGGGTCCTGCACACCCCCCCACTTCGCAGTCAGATGTGACTCTCAGCCAGCCAGTAAAACAGAGGTTTATTAGATGTCAGGAACACAGTCTAAAACAGAGCTTGTCGGTCCAGCCAACGGGACCCCTCTGCCAGGTCCATTCTGGGGCCCAGCGAGCCAGACACCCCCGTCTGCCCTCACTCCTAGTCCCCAGCCAGCTCCAAACTGAAAACCCCCTCCAGCTCCTCCTTCTCTGGGCTTTGTCTCTTTCCTGGGCCAGGAGGTCACCTGATCTCTTTGTTCACTATTTCCTTGCAGGGGGGAAGGGCCCTGGCCATTTGTGTCAGTGATTTATGCACACTGGCCTTTATCCCACCTCCTAGAGACTTAAGAAATGCATAGGGGAAACTGAGGCACCCACACAGTATTCAGAGGAAACATTAAGAACAGTCCCACTTCGTCACAGCGTGCCAGAGGGGAGGCGGTGGGAAGATGACCCTGGGGGGAGGGGGTCATAGAATCATAGAATATCAGGGTTGGAAGGGACCTCAGGAGGTCATCTAGTCCAACCCTCTGCTCAAAGCAGGACCAATCCCCAACTAAATCATCCCAGCCAGGGCTTTGTCAAGTCTGAACTTAAAAACCTCTAAGGAAGGAGATTCCACCACCTCCCTAGGGAACCCATTCCAGTGCTTCACCACCCTCCTAGTGAAAAAGTGTTTCCTAATATCCAACCTAAACCTCCCCCACTGCAACTTGAGACCACTGCTCCTTGTTCTGTCATCAGGTACCACTGAGAACAGTCTAGATCCATCCTCTTTGGAACCCTCTTTCAGATAGTTGAAAGCAGCTATCCAATCCCCCCTCACTCTTCTCTTCTGCAGACTAAACAATCCCAGTTCCCTCAGCCTCTCCTCATAAGTCATGTGCTCCAGACCCCTAATCATTTTTGTTGCCCTCCGCTGGACTCTTTCCAATTTTTCCACATCCTTCTTGTAGCGTGGGGCCCAAAACTGGACACAGTACTCCAGAGGAGGCCTCACCAATGTCGAATAGAGGGGAATAATCACATCCCTCGATCTGTTGGCAATGCCCCTACTTATACAGCCCAAAATGCCGTTAGCCTTCTTGGCAGCAAGGGCACACTGTTGACTCATATCCAGCTTCTCGTCCACTGTAACCCCTAGGTCCTTTTCTGCAGAACTGCTGCCTAGCCATTCGATCCCTAGTCTGTAGCAGTGAATGGGATTCTTCCGTCCTAAGTGCAGGACTCTGCACTTGTCCTTGTTGAACCTCATCAGGTTTCTTTTGGCCCAATCCTCTAATTTGTCTAGGTCCCTCTGTATCCTATCCCTACCCTCCAGCGTATCTACCACTCCTCCCAGTTTAGCGTCATCTGCAAACTTGCTGAGAGTGCAGTCCACGCCATCCTCCAGATCATTAATGAAGATATTGAACAAAACCGGGACCGACCCTTGGGGGCACTCCGCTTGAAACCGGCTGCCAACTAGACATGGAGCCCTTGATCACTACCCATTGAGCCCGACAATCGAGCCAGCTTTCTATCCACCTTATAGTCCATTCATCCAGCCCATACTTCTTTAACATGCTGGGGGGTGGGGTGCCCACGGGAAGGAGGGGAGGGGCCCCA
>NW_020667617.1:0-1496 GCF_002925995.2 Terrapene triunguis | reverse complement strand
AAAAAAGGATAGAAACAAATTCCTTCTTGTCTGAATGGCCTGTAACATACTGGGCTCTAATTTAACTTCACTCCCTTGTACAACAAGCTGCTGTACCTCCTCAACAAGCTGCCGACCCCAGGTTTTGCACATGTTTATTGTATGTTTCATATCACAGCAAAGTTCCTGCATTTGCTAGAGGTCCACTTCAAATGTAGCTCACACTGTGAGACAGGGAAAGCTGGCTGTAACTCCTCCTGAAAGCCTTGTGTTAGCCACTGCAGGCTGTCTCTGGCCACTCCCCAATTCTGTCACCAGTGCTCTGGCCAGCATTGCTGGGGAACACTCATTAAAGGACAGCTCAGCCTTGTACCAAGGCTGGCTGGCTAGCAGAGAAAGGCACTCACCTTAAAACCATGCCTAGTAGCACTGTATGCCTGAGACTAGCAGCTGTTGTGCTGCCATGGGGAATCCCAGCAGTGTATGTTCCCAGCCCAGACTGTATGTCAGATAGCTGTAGAGCAGGCTGAATCATTCCGTAGGGATTTAGTGGTAAAGCAGAGAGCACTGGTGTTGGTCTTGCTGTATTAGTGGGTGTGTCAGAGAAGGATTGCTTAGAGCTATTACCTGAACAACGCTCTTTCTCCTCTGTGCATCTGGCATGGGCAGCTGGACTCTACGTGTGCCACTGCTGCCTCATCTGGAGATCATATCCTGGAGCCATTTGTCTGACATTGCGTGGGCTGGAAGTCACACTGTCTGGAGGGGCTCACGACCGAGAGTGCCAAGCTCAGGGCAGACGGTCCACAAGCAGGGCAGACACCCCAAACTAGGTGTATGGACTATAATTAGATTTCATCAACCCAGTAAGGAATGGGAACTCTTGGGTCACTCCAACGGTCTTACTATGGAGTCACAGACAGTCCCCTTGGGCATTCCAGTCTATCTTCCCACCCAGGCCAGCTGGACATACTGACCGTTGGTTGCCATACACCAAAGATCACAAAATATTCAGGTTGCTCCCAGTCCCAAGAGACCAGTCACTTACCCCAGGTCAATTTGTACCTCAGATGTCACCCCAAAGACAATGCTTGTAGCCAATCCTCTAGTTAACTATCTCAGGACTTATCACCTGAGAATAGAAATGAGAGTTATTACAAGGTTAAACAGGACAAGCATATATACACAAATGAGTTATAGTCTATGGTTTCAAAAGGTGACAGAGTTGTAGCAACCTGTCAGCTCTGAATGCCTTTTGGGGCTAACCCAGGTTGACTCTGAGGATCTCTGCTTTTGTTTCTTAGCTCTGGCCCTTGTAAGAGTCCAAACAGCATCATTTCTTCCTGTGAGCATCTTTAGATGCCCTTCCCCCAGAGTTCGACCCAATGGGGTGAGTGCTCCTGCACATAACTTCTTCATGGATGGATGGGGCAATCAACAACGTTTTTGTCCTACAATGGCCGCTCTAGGCTTGACAGTCCTTCTTGATGGGCGGGGGAACCACGCCTCCTGCCTGG
>NW_020667616.1:0-3189 GCF_002925995.2 Terrapene triunguis | reverse complement strand
TCATCCTGACTCTGCTTACACTATCAAACTAAGTTTTCTTTAAATCTTTTAGGCTCTTCGCTTTCTCTGGAGGTGATCGATCGGATCACCTTTCTAACAGCCCCCGACTGCCTGATTTCAATGTGACTAGTTTGGAATGGGAGGATGTGACCGGTTTCTTCCCAGCTTATGGCTGCCTCTGCTGCTTCGCCAAAGGCCTTGGCCTAAGAACAGGGCCTCAGACTGTCACAGTGAGAAAAGGCCCTAAACACGCAGACAGTGCTTTTGATTCTCTCTTTTATACCTCTATAACTAGCTAAGTGATAAGAATCCACCTAAATTCTTAAAGTATAGGCCTTTACAGACAGGCCTGAATATCTATAGCCTAACAATTGTCGTCATGAATGATTCTGTCTGATAGTCAAGGTTTCATTTTTCTCTGATCAGTTGTACCTGGAGTTACTCCATTGACTTCAATGGCCTTTCTCCTGATCTACACAAATGAAAGTGAGAAGATAGGTCCTCCATCTTGAATAGTCTCACAACCCTAACCCCATACAGACAGGCAAACCTCTTTTGCTTAAAGGTGCAGTACAGCAAGAACCTATATTCACCATGCATGTAATCTGGGCCTAATACAGTCCAGCACAAGACAAACACTAGAAGCTAAAATTACAGACAGTCGTGCATTGAGTTCATATGGTCTATGTTCAATTTGTGTTACAATGACGAGGTTTCTTAAAGGAAAGTATTCCAAGTTTATCATGTGGGTCTGTTTCAGCAGAACTGGTGAGGTTGTTTAGTGAAATTGGCATAGATCCATTGACTACAGAGCAGCTATGCTAATTCACACCAGCGAAAGAGCTGGACCAGTAGCTTCTTCCAGCTGTGTGGAACTAGAACCCAAAGAGTCTGCTGCCCAGTCAGCCACTGTTCTAGGCACTTATTAAAATTAAGTTATTGTGAACCAAAGGACGTTCAGCCTCCTTTGGGGAAAAAGCATGTAAATATGCAGGTTCTTGTTGATTCCAAAGTATGAACACATTGTACTGCACAATGCAGTATTGTACATAGAGTCAGGTCTGTTATTGCATAGAACAAGTTTGCATAGTTCAGGGAACTGGTCGTGGTATCTGAATGTTTTGTTTCTCAAGGCTAAGCACAAAAAACTGATTTGTCAATCTGCCCACAAGAAGATGTTAATGACACCTGAAGGATTTGCACTTAAAACTGAAAATAAAAATGCGCTGTAATAAATCTAAACTGAAATTTCAAAAATACTAGGGGAAGTTAAAATTCCATTAAAATCAAAGGATGTTATGAGTCTAACTCCCGTGGATAGCTTTGATAACCTCAATGAGAATGTCTGAGGGCAGGTCTTCACTACAGGGGGGGGTCGATTTAAGATACGCAAATTCAGCTACGCGAATAGCGTAGCTGAATTCGACGTATCGCAGCCGACTTACCCCGCTGTAGGGATGGCGGCAAAATCGACCTCTGCGGCTTCCCGTCGACGGCGCTTACTCCCACCTCCACTGGTGGAGTAAGAGCGTCGATTCAGGGATCGATTGTCGCGTCCCGACGAGACGCGATAAATCGATCCCCGAGAGGTCGATTTCTACCCACCGATTCAGGCGGGTAGTGTAGACCTAGCCTGAGTCTCCAATCAGATCATTAGAAAATGATGACGTCAAATTATGGGTGGCCTTGATGGGTGTACAGGGGAGTAGGAGAGAGCAAAAAGTAGAAGATATAAGTAAAGTTAGTATTTGCAGGGATTTCAAAGTTCTGATGACAGAAACAGTTACAGGACTAGGCCTTGGAGTTCTGACCAGCTCAAAAAGAATTTCTACTGGTCCAACTTTAGGGTTTCTAGTACTATCGGACAGGTAGACATAATATCTTTCAGATTTCCAGAGCTAACACAAGGGTACAAACTAAAATTGACCAGCTAAAAAAATGCAGCAGTGCTGCGGGTCACGTTATTCGCAATTCTTTCAGTGACAGCATGGTTCTCAGGGGAAATATTTCCAAATTATAATTCATGCAAATATTGTTATCCGATAGATTTAGTCACCAATCATAGAGCTGAAACAATAAATTCTGAATTGTGTTTCTCGACAGGGAAAGCCACAACTGCATCTACTGTCACGACAAAAGACATCTCCACAGAAGTATACGAGAGTACAACTGTTCCCACCACTTTTGACCCTACCACAGATATTCCATTTGGGAGTACAGACACCATAGGCCAGAGCACCATGGAGAAGTCAAGCCCTCCCCAGCTTGACACTACACCTAAGGTGAGAACCACTGCAGAAGCTGAGAGAACCACCGGCCTCTTTTTCTCAAGTCCATCAGCTGAGACAACCTCGGAAAAGGAAACGCCACCTTCTCAGACGACGAGTGTCACTGAGACCTCAAGCCAAGCTGAGATCAAAACATCTGATTCCCTAACAACTAGAGACTCAGTCACAACTGTCCCACTCTCCAGTAACTCCTCTGATACAGCAAGTCCAAGGGAAACCTTCACAACTGTGGAAAACACCACTGCGGTGTCACACACCAGCAAGCCTGGTGGGACGACAACTGGAGAACACACCACTAGAGTAGTAGACACCAGCACAGTTTCCTTCCATAACACTACGTCATCTGAGTCCACAAAAGAGTCTGCAAGTAAATCTACTTCCATGAAAGACTTGTCTCAGATGACTTCCCAGACAGACGGTACGTTAACTGTTGAGAGCAGCCCACCAGAGAATTCAGTTGTAAGCTCCGCAGAGAGCACTACGACATCAGATACGCCTACCAGAGCAAGTACCTCGATAGAAACGCAAGTATCCACAGTTCTCCCAAGAATCAGTAGTGCCCAGGCAACAGCTGAAACTTTGGGCAGCACTAATGCACGAGGAGAAACCACAACCGTCTCTCCAGCAATTCCATCAGGCAGGTCCACAGAGATGTCCGGAAGAACATCTGTTCCCACCACTGTAACTAGCCCCCTCACTGCAGAAACATCGACAATTCCAAGCAGTACAACCGCTGGGACACCCACCACTACGCAAACAATGGGACCTAACTCGGCACCGGAAAGCGTTACCCCGCTTCATACCGCACTTAAGGTGGGCACCACTGTTGGAACTGAGAGCACCACCGGCCTCTTTTTCTCAAGTCCATCAACTGAGAGCACTACGGAAAAGGCAACGCCAC
>NW_020667615.1:0-1716 GCF_002925995.2 Terrapene triunguis | reverse complement strand
TAACATTATTCTTACTTTCTGTCTGGCCCAGTGCATATTTCATTATTTCATTATTGCCAGCTGTTGCTATTTGATCACACTTTTAGAGATTTGGGAGTGGGGTTTTTTACTTGTCTCATGAAAAGAAAATGAAAGGCTGCCAACGTGAGAATTTTTCCTGATTCAAAATGGCCACCGTCTCCTATTACTTCTGGGGCTGAAACTAGCAAGATGGCCACCATTTCCCTACAGTCTATCTGTATGGGGTAGTGAGACTGCTCTTCATAAAGTTGGCTGCCTCCTCCCACTGTTTTCAATAAGATTGAATCCATGCCCACAGGGGACCAGACAGGACAAAGGGAGAACTGTGAGGAGTAGCAGAGACACTGTGAGAGGTGAGCGGGGAGGGTGAAGTGAGCAGGGCACTGTGGGGAGAGCAGGAGGCCGATGTAGTGGTTGCAGAGGAATGGGTTACAGATGGATGTGATGAGGTAGTTAAGAGGAAGGAGTAAGAAGGGGAGGAGGCTCTGGAGCAGTGGGAGGAAGGGGAGGAGTGTGTGGGGGGAGTGCTGCCTAGTCTCAGGCACAGGATGGTGGTGGGAATTCAGGGAAGTGTTGCTTCTTGCAAAAGGCTAAACCCATCCCATATTATTTTTACTGTGACATCATGTTTGTCAATTAGTCCAATAATTTAACATTCTTTAATATGTGTATGTGTAACTCATCAACCCTAAAAAGTAATACATTCTGTATGTGAGCTTGAATCATGATATATTAATTGTCAAGTATCAGAGGGGTAGCCGTGTTAGTCTGAATCTGTAAAAAGTAACAGAGGGTCCAGTGGCACCTTTAAGACTAACAGAAGTATTGGGAGCATAAGCTTTCGTGGGTAAGAACCTCACTTCTTCAGATGCAAGGGACTTATGCTCCCAATATTTCTGTTAGTCTTAAAGGTGCCACAGGACCCTCTGTTACTTTTATTAATTGTCAGTAGTCCTCAAATTATTTACCATCCAGCACCTCTTTTATCAAAGGCAAAAGCTAGGATGGGAGAGAGTCAAGACAGTAGTAGGGAATGGAGAGCAATTCCCCTATCACAGGGGTGAGAAGAGTGTAAATGGAATTGGAATCTGAGCAGCTATTGAGAAGCTTGCATGTGTGTGTGCATTAAAGGTTGATGTTTCAACCTGAAATTCTCTCTCACAGTAGCCGGTGCAGGGTGCAGTTAAAAAGTCAAAAGACAAATTAAAAAATGAGATTTGATGGTTTTGTAAATCTCTTGATTTTAGGGAGTCTGATTTATGATTATCGATCTCTTGGGCCAGACTTGTTACATTTGACATGAGATTGGCAACACTGTTTATTTCTACCCAGTGGAACAGCTTCAGCAGGAGAGACGGAGACACCCACATTAGAATATACCATAGTCTCTCACATCTCTCTTTCATATACCAGGAATTAATGTGAGAGGTGGGGGATACACGTTCAAATCCCTTCCCATCAGGCAGAGTGGGGACTTGAATTAGAGACTCCCACACACATTTTGTATAAATACCCTAACCACTGGGCTAAAGGTTATAAGGGAGCCACCTCCGTGTATTGTGATTACAGATCTCCTATACTGTATGTGTTACAGCCAAGTCAGTATGTGGAGAGAAGGCTGCCGCAAAACACCTACCTTAGGTTGTACAGGATAATAGTCTTTGACCAGAAGGGAAGAACACTACTTCCCAGTTG
>NW_020667614.1:0-1815 GCF_002925995.2 Terrapene triunguis | reverse complement strand
CATTGTTTTTAAATGAATATTCCCTTTTGGTGTTTGCAACCCAAACACAGAGACATGGCCCGAGTTCAGGAGGACTGAGACTCCGGCATTTATGTAAGGTACTTATACAGCCTCCATTACCATAGTAACCGAGTGCCTCACAGTCTTTGATGTGGGTGGAGCTGGTTGGGAATTTTCGACGAAAGATTTTTTTGTCCAAAAATACTGGTTCGGTGGAATGGAAACTTTTCTCTGGAAAAGGTCAGTTTTCAAGCATTTCTCAGCTCAAAAACTTTGGGGAAAAAAGTTTCCAAATTGGCACCATGGAACATTTTTGACATTTTCAGAATGGAAAAATTCTGGTTTTCTGGTACAAAATCACTTTTTGTTTAGAAAGTTGAACTAATTAGAGTAAAAAAATGGTCAAAATCAAGCCACAATGCTTGGAAATGATCAAAACAAAACCTTTTGACTGACCCAAACCATTTTCCCCTCTGGATTTTTGGTTCACACAAATTTTCAAGATTTTTTTTACTTTTGGTCCCGATTCAAGATAGGAAAACTTTGCAAAATCCCGAAAATTTTCACAGGATGAGTAAACCATTTCCTAGTCATGCCTAGCCTTTCCTCTCTCAGCACACCTGAGAGGTAGGGCAGTGTTATTATCTTCATTTCACAAAAGAGGCACAGAGACACCAGCTGATATCCTCCAAGCTACATGGGAAATCTATGGCAGAGCTGAGCCTTGAACCTACATCTCCTGAATTCTGGTGGGGGAGTAACTGATAGGGCTCTGTTTTATGCTGAGAGACGCCTATGGTTTCTGTTGCTACTAACGTCTACTGGCCTTTTTCATAATTTCATGACTCTGAACCCCCTACTGATTTCGTAAGGGCTTGTCTACACTTAAAACACTGTGCCGGTGCAGCGCTTCAGTGAAGACACTATCTGTGCTGATGGGAGTACTGTATCTAGTTTTGGGTCCCACACTACAAGAAGGATGTGGAAAAATTGGAAAGAGTCCAGCAGAGGGCAACAAAAATGATTAGGGGGCTGGAGCACATGACTTATGAGGAGAGGCTGAGGGAACTGGGATTGTTTAGTCTGCAGAAGAGAAGAATGAGGGGGGATTTGATAGCTGCTTTCAACTACCTGAAGGGGGGTTCCAAAGAGGATGGATCTAGACTGTTCTCAGTAGTGGTAGATGACAGAACAAGGAGCAATGGTCTCAAGTTGCAGTGTGGGAGGTCTAGGTTGGATATTAGGAAAAACTATTTCACTAGGAGGGTGGTGAAGTGCTGGAATGGGTTACCTAGGGAGGTGGTGGAATCTCCTTCCTTAGAGGTTTTTAAGGTCAGGCTTGACAAAGCCCTGGCTGGGATGATTTAGTTGGGGATTGGTCCTGCTTTGAGCAGAGGGTTGGACTAGATGACCCCCTGAGGTCCCTTCCAACCCTGATATTCTATGAAAGCCCCCAAGAATTGGTAAAACAGATAAGATAAGCTCTGACCAGTGAATTTATGCTGACCATCTGCACAAAGAAAGAAGGTCATAAATAAGTGACAATTTGGGCATGAAAGATAAAGTGTAAAAAGGGTTGAGCAGGGAAGAGAAAACATAGGTGCCAGTGCATGATTGGTTAAATTTTGTTACCTGGGGTACTGAATAATGTGATGGGTTTAGTGAAGTTAAAGGAAGTAGCTAGTTTTACCTATATAATGTAACAAAAAACCTAATGCTCTGGTGCTTGGGGCGGCACATTTTTAGGGGCGGCATTCTGGCGCCGGCCATGCCGCCCCTAAAAATGTGCCGCCCCAAGCACCAGCTTGTTTTGCT
>NW_020667613.1:0-1170 GCF_002925995.2 Terrapene triunguis | reverse complement strand
TCCCTAATGATATTCCACTTTGGCCCTAACAGCATCCTGAAACAGTTACCTCTTGGGCTTTCCCTTTGCTTCCCAAACATATTTATAGCCATCAAAGTAATGGCTTCTGTACATTGACTACATGCATTTGCACCTTTACTATATGAGGTGAAAAATGGGTGTTGCTCCAAGTGCTTACACAGCTGTGCCTTGTATACTTCAAAAGGGTAAAACACTGGATAGAATATGAACACACACACCGGCAAATGATGAGAGGACAGATGCAGTGTCAGGGCAAAACAATGAGCACCTAAAGTTTTTGTGTTATGGTGATTAGATAATGCTGGTTTATTTGGCTTGTTCCAAGAGGTAGTACTGTCCAAGAAACAACCTTATTACTGGTCATGTTGAGATCCAAAATTATCAAGTCTCTTCTCTCTCCCTACAGTTTCATACATGGTCAATAGTCTTGGTAACTGAACCACACTATTAGGACTTCTACACTTGCCTTTAGCATGCTGGGACACCCTATCAATTAACTAATGGCACTTAAAATCTATAACGTGAATAGAAAAAAAAACAAGTGAATCAGCAGTATTTTAGATAAGTAGCAGTTAAACATGCATGCAGTAAATTTTGTAGATTTTCAATAGGCAAGTAAAAGTGATGCCACAATGCACAAGCAGTTATTTCAATAGAAAATACACTGCATGATATTTGCTAAAATAACAGTGTCAAGGCTGATCCCCACTTTGAACCTTAGGGTACAAATGTAGGGGCCTGCATAAAAACTTTTAAGCTTATCTACCAGCTTAGCTTTGGTCCGCTGCCACCATTACAAGAATTCCCTCCCTGGGAAGCCTTGAGAAACCTTTCACCAATTCCCTGGTGAACACAGATCCAAACCCCCTTGGATCTTAAAACAAGGAGAAATTAACCATTCCCCCTCCTTCCTCCCACCCTCCTTTCACCAACTCCTGGTGAATACAGATCCACACCCCCTTGGATCTTAAAACAAGGAGAAATCAATTTGGTTTTTAAAAAAGAAGGCTTTTAATTAAAGAAAAAGGTAAAAATTATCTCTGTAAAATCAGTATGGAGAATACTTTACAGGGTAATTAAACTTAAAGAGCTCAGAGGACCCCCCCCCTCTGTCTTAGGTTCAAAGTACAGCAAACAAAGATACACACT
>NW_020667612.1:0-1916 GCF_002925995.2 Terrapene triunguis | reverse complement strand
ATGTTTGATTTTGTAAGCAATTAGTTTTTAAGTGAGGTGAAACTTGGGGGATACACAAGACAAATCAGACTCCTGAAAAGGTACAGTAGTCTGGAAAAGTTGAGAGTCACTGCTCTAAAGTATTATTTTTATTTTAGATCATTGTATTTTATTGGAGCAGTTCACTGATGTACTCCAACCATCATAGAAATCCAAATATATTGATCTTTCAGCTTCCCACTTGGAGCCCAGAAAAGCTGTGGAGTGATGAGTCATACTTCACGGCTCACAGAAGACTAGCCGACAAAATGTTCCTACACATACAGTGTGCCATATTCTGTTCTGAATGACACCAATATAAACATAAAAAACCTACATTAACTTTAGTAGAGTTATGACAGATTTGCTCTGGTGTCATTGAAAGCAGAATTTAGCTCAATAGAGTTGATACAGTGACAGTGAGCACAATGATAAAGATACCATTTGTCAACAGTCATCACACCATGGCACCTGACACACAGAAATTTACTGCTACATTTAGAAGAGTAAACCACTTCAGTAAACTACATAGTATCTGTTGGCAAACTCTGACTTTGAGACAGTGGGGAGTATATTGCATATTATCTACCACATGAGATTAAAAAGTGTATTGATTTATTTCCTTGTCAAAGACTATGTAAATTTTAAAGAAAAAAAAGGACTTACGAATGCATTCAGACTGTATACCACTCCAAGTTAAGTTTGCAAGACAAGATCGAGTAGTAGAGCCTTGAATATGATAACCCTTCCTACATCTGAAAAAGACTGTGCTTCCAACCTGCAGGATCAAAAGTAGAATATAAGAGAAAACAGGAAACCAGCACTTGTAATCAGTTGACAGCATAGTGATATGCTGCTAGGGAGATTTAAAAAAAAAATTATTCCATATATCATCAGTTTGCTAGTTTACAGAGTTAGATTTTTTCCTTATGCAATCAAAGTCTCATCCATAATGGTAAAACTGAATTTACCTGCCAATGATAGGTGGAAAAAAGTGGATCAGACTGGACACACAAAAAGGAACCACACTCTATACACTCTCAACTTTTTAGACTACCAATGTGTGACAGAAGCAACTAAAATGTGTGACAAATGACCAAAATGGTATCGCTACACATTGCACTATATTTGACTCACCATAACTAGAAAACCTGTTTTTAAAGATTTTTTCTCACTGTATGAATTAATAAGCCAATTGTTTAAAAAGAAAATAGGAAAATTCAAATTCCATCCTGTTCAATGATAAAAGATCTCTTGCAGTTGCACCTGCAGTTAAATTCATACAGAAAATTATGGGCATAATTGTTTATGCTACATTTGTGACTATGTACTACCTAAGTTCTGCTTCAGATGCTCAAGAAGCGGAGTGATGATTGACAGGATTGAAAGATGTACTGTGATTAAGTGGGATGAGAAAACAGTAAGGGATGCAATATCTATTAGAAAGAGTAGAACACTAGACTGCAAATGAAGAAGGCGGTTCTAAGCAAAGTGGTCATAAAGGTGAGAAAATACCACTTTCTTTACAATTCTTTTGAGGAAAGGAAACAAAGGAAATGGGATAGGAATTTCATAGATTCATATGTTCTAAGGCCAGGGAATGGTGAACCACGACCACTGGGATCTACAGGCGGCTGTGCCAATGTAAACAAAAGGTCTTGTGGCCCAACCAGATTACCCTGATGGGCCTCAGGTTGCCCACCACTGGTCTATCTTCAAGTTCCACGCATTGGATTTTATTATACTTTTGTCTGCCAGACTGAAGAGCCCATTATCAACTTTCTGGTCCCCATGTAGGTACTTACAGTCCTTAATCAAGGTTTCAGAGTAGCAGCCGTGTTAGTCTGTATCCGCAAAAAGAACAGGAGTACTTGTGGCACCTTAGAGACTAACAAATT
>NW_020667611.1:0-1493 GCF_002925995.2 Terrapene triunguis | reverse complement strand
ACCAGCGGAAGGAGCTGTGTTTGCAAAGCACAGCTCCCATCCCAGCTCTGAGGATTTAAGAGAGAGGGACGTACCACTCCAGATCCCCCCCCCCGCTCCCTTTGGGACAGACCATTCTGCCTTCTGATTCCCTGCCCCCGGCCTTAATGCTTGTACCTGGAGGTCATCATTTTTAAGGCCAGAGCGACTTTTAACTAACCTAGTCTGACCTCCTCTATAACCCAGGCTGGAGAATTCCACCTAGTTATCTGCATGGAGCCCCTTGGGTTTGACGTTTGCTGTCTGTCTTGTGCATTTCTACCCACCGAGCAGCCCTCTAGCGCCTCGTAGCCGTGTGATTTTTTAGGGTTACCATCTGTCCGTATTTCCCCGGACACGTCCGGCTTTTGCGTCTCTAAATAGCCGTCCGGGAGGAATTGGTAACAAGGTTAAAATGTCCGGGATTTTTTTCTCCCTTGCCTCCCTCCCTCCCTTCCATGCAGAGTGCGGCTGCTGATTGGGTGGCTGGGCCGATTGAGCCGCTCCCATTGGCCTCCAGCAGCCAGAGCCCTCCCCTGCTCCCCCCTCCCTCTGTCTGCAGCCCTGTGTAACACACAAACCGACCCACTGGGCAGTGTGTTTTGCAAACACGTGGAGCCAGCATGGTAAGGGGAGTCCTGTGGGGGGGCAGTCAGGGAGCGGGGGAGTGTTGGATGGGTCCCTGGCCTCCACCTGCCACCCCCCGTCCGCGCATCCCCTCCCTCCCGTGGGCCCACCCCTCCCTGCCTGCCTCTCCCTTGTCTGCTTGTACTGCCAGAGCCAGCAGCAACCGCTGTCTGCTGCCCCCGAGTCCTAGCGTCCCCCATCCACTAATGGGAAGACAGGCTGCCCTTACCCTGCCCTTCCACCCTAGCCCTGAGCCTCTCCAATGCCCCAAACCCCTCAGCCCTGGCCCTCATCCCCCCCACCCTAATCCTCTGCTCCATCCCTGAGCCCCCTCCTGCATCATGAACCCCTCATCCTCAGACCCACAACCCTCCCCCCTGCATCCCCTCCTATCCCCAAACTCCCTCCCAAACCCCCTCCCCTTCCCACATCCCCCCTCCTGCCCTCAAACTCCCTCCCAAAGCCTGCACCCCCTCCCTTTGCACTGCCTCCCACCCCCAAACTCCATCCCAGAGCCTGCACCCCTCACCCCCTCCTGCACACCCACCCCCTGCCCCAGCCCGGAGCCTGCACCCAGCACTCAAACTCTATCCCAGAGCCTGCACCCCTCACCCCCTCCTGCACACCCACCCCCTGCCCCAGCCCGGAACCTGCACCCAGCACCCAAACTCTACCCCAGAGCCTGCACCCTGCACCCCTCCTGCACCCTAAACCCCAGCCCAGGACCTGCACCCCAGACCTCCTCCCCCCACCCAACCCCCCTCCCAGAGCCTTAGGCAGGTGGGGGGGGGGTTCTGGGCACCACCAACATTTCTACAACCCTGCCACCCATGCGAGTGGATAAGGGT
>NW_020667610.1:0-1288 GCF_002925995.2 Terrapene triunguis | reverse complement strand
AATCTGCCTAGAGAGTAACCTCCAAGCCTAGGGAAAGCTTAATTAAAATCAGTGGAGATGTTTTCTTCTCATTTTCTGGTGCCTAAGGGAGGAAAACAGCACTTCAGAGTCCATTCAGAGCTCAGTCCATATTGCCTAATCCTTCTCACAGTCTTTCTAAACATCGCCTTGGTAATTTTTAAATAGCACATTCTGATCATGATTTGAATCATGACCTGCACATTGCTAGGGTCTGCATGAGCCATGCAGGGTTTATTTCAGTGGGGTTTGCAAAATGAAGAATGCAAGTTTGGCTTGCAGGGATTGGCAGCAAAAGCAGAGCAAATGTGAACCCTGAAGCTTCACAAATATGTCTGATTTTGACAAAGCGGTTATCTCACTGGAATCATGCTTTGCACTTGTGAAGTGGGTGGGCAGACAGATGGGAGTGGCGTGTGCAGGCTGGACCTCTAAAGTACCCTAGCCAATGTTTGCCAACTTCTTGAACATGGGCTTAGGTGCATGAACCCTTCCAAGCCATCCTGTGGGCAATTGGGTGTGGCATGAATGTTGTGCACAGCTGTCAACATCCCAGGTTTCAGCACAATTATCGTGCATTAGGATCATTTTAAATATTAAGGTGATAGAAGCCTCAATGTTGAAAACATTTAAAACGAGACACGCCAAAATGCTGGGAAATATGCTATGGGAAACAATGCTGCAATTGACATTGGGGAGAGAATGAATTAGAGGATCCCCAAACTCTCTTCCAGCTTAGTTTATGGGTGTTAAGATACTGCTCATATTGGGGGAAGAGGTGGGTAGGCAAGAGGGGTATTTTTGTCTAGAGTGGCTCTGAACCTTCTGGAGTTTCCAGAGAAATAATTGTCTAGGTAGTCAGAGTACTTTTGGTCTTCCAGACACACAAGCAAGGGTGAGGGCTGAAACACCATTTAACACGTATATTGTACCTCCCATCACCTCCCTTGTGTGAAGCCCACTCCACATCCTTTGGATATCCTTTTCTGGACCTTGCATTTAGCATCTGGAAGGACTGAGACTGTGATTGGCCCCTGTGCACCAAAACCAGAGGTAACTCAGAAGGCTCCTTGCATCCTCTCCATTCACCACCGTGCACACCCATGCAAAGCAAGTGACTGTCTGGCCCTACAATTGTGGTTCAGATGGTCATTAGCATGTTCTCCCACTATGGGATAATGGAGCTCAAGTTTGAAGAGAACATTCCAGCAATGCCCTTCTAATCAAAATGATCTGGACAAATTGGAGAAATGGTCTGAGTTAAACAGGA
>NW_020667609.1:0-1467 GCF_002925995.2 Terrapene triunguis | reverse complement strand
TCAAGAAGAAAAAGCGGAGACAAATTAATATATTTGAACCCCAAAAACATTTTGATGAAGATTTTATTCATTTCTTACTTTTTGCTTCCTTTGTGGTCATTGCTACTAAGTATTCATTGCTACAAGGCATTCTTTAAGCAAACTAGTCTGAGCTTCAGGCAGAAATGTAGAGAGTTTGATATAACGTGATACAAGTCCTGTCCGGACAAAGAAATCATACATATATGCCTATAATCTTACATCTTAATTCTTCCCCCCAAAAAACTCATTATGGATTACGATGGTAGTTGTTAAATTTCATACCACAATTTATTTAGTGGCATTACTTGGGAATATATGAGCATTTGTTTAATTGTGCTGTCAGCAACTGAATCATTAGTTCTCTGATCACCAGTAAGTATGACCCTGAACCACAATCCCATATCTGAATCACCCCATGCAAATCTTGGGGGTGTTCAGATACAGGCCTGGGTTCGAATGTCCCAGCTCAGGCCCGTCTCTACCAGTTATGTATGTCTGTGCATGTGTTTTTTCAAAGGCTTTAATGATCTCATTAATATGCAGGTTTGTGTTTTCTACAGTGATTCTATTAAACTGTAACAGCTCACCAAGTAGTGCCTACTAAATCATGTTATAAGTTATATTTCTTTCGTTTTCTTTTTAAAGCATGAACATTGAGTTCCAATCTTAACATGGATAATGTATGAACTTGATTCTCAATGAACATGTTTACAATAAGTAATCCAGTTCTGGATAAGAAATTCCACAGCATGCAGTGCAGAAAAGGTCAAACTCATTTGCAATAGGGAGTTGGGTTTAACTGCGCAATGCAGAAGTGAGCTTCATTACATGTAATTAATCCTCAAGGTTCCTGAATGTCAGCTTGCAGAGGCAGTAATGGAGGTAGTTCATGGAAGGTAATTAATATTTTTATTACTGATTTTGAAAAGACTCTAGATAGCTTTGCTAGCCTGGGTGTATTTATGACCCAAGCACTTTTGTTGACCTTCTCTGAGGAAAGCGATATGGAAATTCCCTGATTAAACTGTCAGTATTGTGATAGTTGTCTGTCTTGAACTGTTGTTGTCTTATAATTATTGCTCTTTTACAGCAGAGAGGCACTGGTGGGTGTATGTAGGAGATGCATGCTGACACACTGACAAGTGTTTCGCAATAAAAAAAGTTGTTCCCATAAGGAAAGACTAAAACAGTTATCAAGCAGGTTAACACTGTGTCATTCCTAGATTATCTGTCATTGATGCAATATTTCTTTTCCTTGTTAGTTTTTTATCTGGAGAATTATTATTCTGCTTGAAATTATTTGTGAAATTTGAAAATACATAAATTGTATTAAGTGTACTTATTCTTTTTAGTAGGGTTACCATATTTTGAGTGTCCAAAAAGAGGAGACTCCACGGGGCCCCGGCCCCGCCCCCAGCCCCGCCCATGCCCCCGCCCCAACTCCAC
>NW_020667608.1:0-2716 GCF_002925995.2 Terrapene triunguis | reverse complement strand
CCTTTGCAAAATACACTATCCAGAGAGAATCTGCTGCTCTGAAGCACATGGTCCCGCTTCTCTTCCCCCGGGGCTCTGTGACTCAGAGACATTTTTGGGAAGTCAGGATCTATTTTTCTTTAAGCGTCCTGCTGCTACTGCCCTCCCTGGCTCCTGCAGCAATCTGCCATCAGCACCGGTGGCTGAGTGGATGATGGTTGAGATTTGCATTGTGCTGAGGGGTTAGCGTGTGTAAGGGGCGGGGCAGAGGCTGTGTCAGCGGGACATGAAAAATCAGAAGAGGCCTATCATTTTCTTCTAAGAAGGTTAAATATTGCTAATGGATGGCGAGTGACAGGTGAGCTTTGAATCACCTGGGACAAGGCTCTGGACACAAGAGGGAACATGGCCACAATGGTAAAAATTTAACTGTTTTACCCATCCCAGCCTCCAGTGGTAACCCCGTATCTGCAGGGCGCCAGCCGCCTGGCATGGAGTGTCTCTGCTCCAGCTGGCTCCCAGGAGATAGACCCAGGCTCTGGTCATTGGGTAGAGCCCACTGCCAGCCCCCTGGCAGGTCGCTGTATATAGGTGCTGACTTTTGGTTTTGCCAGTGGGTGCCCCACACTGGCTCCACCCCCTCCCCGAAGCCCCACCCCACTCTGCCCCCAGGGCCCCGCCCCCACTTCACCCCCTCCCCTGAGCACCTCCCGCCGCTTGCTCCTTTCTTCCCCCTCGTGCCTTAAGGGCAGTGAGGGGGGAGGGGGCAGAGAGGAGCGAGTGGCGGGCAGCCCCGCTCAACAGCTGATCAGCGGTGCAGTTGTTGAAGAGTTGATGGCATCGCTCTGTGCCTCAGTTTCCCATCCCACTCTCTGTCTCGTCTCTTTCATTTGTAAGCTACTGAGGGCAGGGCTTGTTTCTCACCATGTGCAGTGTCCAGCACAACAGGGGCCCCGATCTCTGCTGGGGTCAGGGGTTGGGGCGAAGAGGGCACAGTGCAGGGGTTACAGCTCCAGGGGGTGCAGAGATTGGGGTGAAGGGGGAAAGTGCAGGGATTGGGGTGCAGGAGGGGAGTGCAGGGGTTAGGGGTGAAGGGGGAACAGTGCAGGGTTTAGAGGTCCAGGGGGTTGCAGAGATTAGGGGTGAAGGAGGCACAATACAGGGATTAGGGGCAAAGGGAGGGTGGGGAGCCTGGGGATCCCACATGGGTCAGGGGCAATGGGGGCCACCCACGGGGATTGGGGCCATGAGGGGAGCGCCGTGCCCACTGGGGCCAGGGGCGCCAAAATACAAGTTCACCTGGGACACCATTTTCCCTAAGGCCGGCCCTGCCCTTTCGGGGCTGTCAGCGTGCAGAGAACGCATATGTCTCCTCTGCGCAGGGCCAAACTTTTCAAGGCTGGGAGAAGATGCTCTCTGGAAAGTCACCACGAGAGGGACGCAATGCAGTGGGCAAAGAGCGGAGGCCGGCTTGCGACTCCAAAGAGCGGGCGGACAGCCCGGCGCTTCCTCTCCCCTCCCAAGCACAGTCTGCGGCTGGGAGGGGCAGAGGCTTTTCTGAAGCCCGGCGGGTTAGGCTGTTTCAGGCTCGTTGTTCGAGGCGTGCGTGGGAAGGGCTGCTCAGGCAGAGAGCAGACTGGGGAGCAGATCTTCCCCCCACCGCCCGTGAGCTGCGTCAGCGAGGGGCCATCCAGCCCCATAGGAGGGGAGGTGCGCCACACACCTGCGCTCAGACGCTTGGGCGAGCTGTGCCCTAGGGAGAGAGGTGCCAACTTGAGGGGGGGTGTCTGCAGAAGGGAACAGCAAGTTACAGCTGATTGAGGCAATAGCGAGGTGCGGGGTGGGGGGCATCTCCCTTAGCAAAGGAGCCTGGTTTGCGTCTGACGTGACAGCGGGCGGAGAGCGTCTCACGGCGAGGAGACAGGACTCCTGGGGGTCTTATTCCCAGCCTGCCGCTGACTCGCTGAGTGACCCCCGGCGAAATCACACGATCCCACCGTGCAAGGCCTGCTGGGCTAGAGAACGCTCCCGGGGCAGGGGAACGTCTCAGACTCTATGGGGCCGGGCCCACAGAAATACCTAGCTAGACATGGCCGAGTCCCAGCAGGCAGCACAATCTGACCCTCCGCCAGGCACCTGTTTCTAACTCTCTCTGCCATCCCAGTACAGGGAAAAGGCCAGAAACGGCTGAGACGCAGAGCTGCCCACGGGCAGCCTGACGCAGACGCTAGCTAGGGTCCGGGCTCCAGCCGAGGCCTCAAATGGGAGTGAGTCGCCGCTTGTCTTGCTCCACGTTCTGAACGCAGAGAGAGGAGATCATTTCCCAGGGAGCGGGGTCCCAGAAACAGCCCCTCCACACACCCCAGGGTCTCCGTCCAGAGGGGGAAGGGCGCCACCTGTAGGGCAGAGCCAGGATCACAAGCCTCGCCCAGTTCAGGGGAGTCCCCGAGCTCACAAATCCAGAGCGGATCCTTGCTGCATCCAGGGGGATCAGCTGGGCTAACATCTGCAACGAATGCAGGCAAACTCGGGGTGGGGCCTTCTGCTCAGGCGGCTGGGCATAGGCCTGGGCCAGGAACTCGCTGACTGGCCTCCTGCCCATCTCCCGCTTCCAGACCATGCTGTGGGCGCTCTATAAATAATACACAGTAATGATGAGGCCTTCTTTGCAGCCTGGCCCCTACCTGGCAGCTCCTGATCCCTAGCCAAGAGGGTTGTTTAAAGCTTAACCTTCCCT
>NW_020667607.1:0-1238 GCF_002925995.2 Terrapene triunguis | reverse complement strand
TTCTGCAAGATGTTATTGACATTAGATACACAAGGTGGGTGAGGTCACGTCTTTTATCGGGCCAGCTTCTGTTGGTGAAAGACAAGAAGCTTCATCAATAGAAGTTGGCCCGATAAAAGATCTGACCTCACCCACCTTGCCTGTCTAATATCCTGGAACCAAAACAGCGAGGACAACACTGCAAATAACATTGTTACTGATGTGACAGGCTGGGCTAATTCCACCTGAGACCTAAAATTCCTGGTGGCCTTTTTTAAAAAAAATCACTAATAACGCTTTGCCCTTGCATAGTACCTTCCATCCAAGGAGCTGACCGCACTTTGCTGGCTAGTGTAGCCCCGGGACACCCCTGAAAGATAGAAGGGAGTATTACCCACATTTCACAGATGAGGAAACTGAGGCATAGAGACTGAATTTTTTCAGAGGTGCCGTTGAAACTAGTGGCAGTCATGAATATCAGGCCCAAGGTTATACAGAGAGTCTGTGGCAAAGCTGGGAAATGAACTTAGATCTCGTGACTCAGAGCCCTGCTATCTAACCAGATGAATCTCCTTCCTCCCATAAATCTCTTTGAAGGTGCAAGGTGCTAAGCATTTTATTATTAATAATAATAATTTTGCTAGACCTGCGCTTCCCTCCCTTGGGGAGCAGTTCTCATCCTGTTTCATTTCACTTTATCTCTCTCCCCCTCCACCACCCAATACCATATACTCCCCACATGCTATTTCAGTTCCTCCTTTGCTCTCCCCTGCGGGTATCAGCTGAGCTCAGGTTTCACTCTGCCCTCCAGATTTCCATCCCCTCCCCGATTTGCCCTCCTGTCTGGTGTCAGTTCGCATCCTGCTTTCCTCTTCCCTCCAGGTGTCAGCTCAGATTTCACTTTCTCTTCTCCCTCCTTGCCCTGAAGTGTCACCCCCGGACTTAGTTTTGCGTTGCTTCTCTTGGGACAACTTTGGAAAACAACCTCGTTGGCTCGAAACCAGCTGTACTCTCCACATCTGTATCAACAGACAGAATATGAGCTGAACGCCAGGCTGTCCCTTCCCCTTTCAAGTTTCCCCAACTTTCCCTGCACTTGTGCTTCTAACACTGACCTGTATCTGTTTGCTGGTTCTCCTACAAAATGCAACCCATTGGGGAAAGGATCCAGAGAAAGATCTGGCTTTAGGTATTGTCCTCTTCAGGAGCACCGCCAGCTTTTCTGCCGCCCTAGGCGGCAGAAGGTCCCGCCCAGAAAT
>NW_020667606.1:0-1445 GCF_002925995.2 Terrapene triunguis | reverse complement strand
AGCCTCCATCCTAGAAGTCTATTTCCCTCCCTACTCAGGTGAAGTCCATCCAGAGAGAACAGTCCTCTATCCATGAATGCTTCCCAGTGGCCATACATACCAAAACCTTCCTTATAGCACCACTGCCTGAGCCATCTGTTAATCATAATAATCTTTGTTGCCCTTCTCTAGGAACAGGCAGAATCCCACTGAAGATCACCTGAGCCTCAATTTCCTTAAGCGTTTTCCACAGTCTGGCATAGTCTCTTGATACGTTCCAGTGAGAATCTAGCCATATCATTTATTCCCACATGAAGGACAATCAGTGGATTCTTTCCCACTCCCGTTAGGATCCCCTTCAGCCTCAGGTCCACATCCCATATCTTAGCACCCGGCAGACAGCACACCCTTCTGTTCTCTTGATCAGCTCTAGTTACAGGCCTGTCTATTCTTCTCAGTAAGGAGTCCCCAATCACATAGACCTGCCTTTTCCTGGCGATGGTGAGATTCTCCAGTCTATCCCCTGTTCCCTCTGGCTGCAAGTCCTCTCAATTCCTATTGTCCCTTGCAATCTTCCGTAACCCATCCTGTATCCTCCTGGGGCTCATATTTGGTGTTTTTATCTCCATTGACTCTTCCCCTCTTCCTATAGGACTAGCTGCTCTTCTCTTCTTCCTTGCCCTCTCACCTTCAGCAACCACCTGCTGTGCCCCTTCATTTTCCAACTCCGCAAACCTGTTCCTGAGCTCTATTTCTCCTTCACCAGCCCGTCTTTTCCTCTGCCTGGTTCTCTTTGTCACATGCTTCCACTATCCACTTTCCTCACCCAGCAGTCTCCCCTCAGAATTCTTTGGTCCTGCTTCCATCTGCAAGTCTGAGCTTTTCCCTTCAGCCTCACCATGTCTTTGCTCCATCATCTGCTCGACCCCCCCTTCTAAACTCAGAGTTTCCACCTGCATCTCCAATCCTCAGATCTTTTCTTCCATCAGGCGGCACTTCATGCAGACGAAACTCTTCAGGTACCCCCTCCAGGATCATGTACATGCTGCAGCTTCCACATCCAGTCATCTTCATTGTGTCTTCCACTGCTTGGGTCACTACCACTGCTGCCTCTGTATCTGTCATAGCCTTCCCACCTAAGTCCTGGAAACACAAACCAAACCAAAACACCACCCATAGCAACACAACCCCCCAACGAGCACCAAAACACTGCCAGACCACACCACACCACACTTCTTTCACTAGCCTGGCTCTCTTAGTCTTCCCTTCAAACTCCTGTGATGAGAGAGAAGAGTCTTGGAATATTCCTTTGATTTAGCTTTCCCTTGATAAATTCTTTACATACACAAATCCAGTTAGTACCTTCTCCCACACAAATCAATCAACAGAGGGTCCTGTGGCACCTTTAAGACTAACAGAAGTATTGGGAGCATAAGCTTTCGTGGGTAAGAACCTCACTTCTTCAG
>NW_020667605.1:0-1377 GCF_002925995.2 Terrapene triunguis | reverse complement strand
CGATTCCCAAAATCAAAGCCACTTACCAGGGGCCTCCTCTCCTGTTTACCAAGCTCTAAGAGCTGTGACTGGCTATCCTCCTCCGGGGTAGAGAAGGGCTCCTGGCTACATGCATCTCTGACATCTGAGTCGTCCTCTGCCTCCGGGTCCCACACCCCCTCCACATCCTTGTCGAAGATTTCCTCCTCCTGGCTCGGTCCTCTCTTGACTGGCACGCGAGCCCCCGAAGTATCTATAGTGGCCTTTGCAGTGGAGGTGGGGTCACCACCGAGTATCATATCCAGCTCTTTGTAGAACCAGCAGTTCGTGGGTGCACCACTGGAGCGGTGGTTTGCCTCCCGCACCTTGTGGTAGGCATTCCGCAGCTCCTTCACTTTGACCCTGCACTGCAGTGTGTCCTGGTCATGGCCCCTTTCTGTCATGCATTGTGAAATTTGTCCATAGGTATCATAATTCCTATGGCTGGAGCGCAGCTGGGACTGCACAGCCTCCTCTCCCCAAATGCTGATGAGGTCCAGCAGCTCGGCATTGCTCCAAACGGGGGATCGCCTGGTGCGTGGAGCAGGCATGGTCACCTGGAAAGATGCGCTGAGACTACTGCACACATCACCAAGCAAACAGGAAGGGGACTTTCAAAATTCGCAAGGAATTTAAGGGGTGGGGCTCACGGTTGGTCACCTGAGGGCAGGGCAGTAGAGTTGAAACCGATGACCAGAGAGGCGAGAACAGGCATTGTGGGACACCTCCCAGCGGCCAGGCGCAGCGCTGTAATCGACCAGGAGATCTACACTGGCACCACGGCGCTGTAGCCGCAGTGCAGAAAGCTGTACACCTCGCATCGGGGTGGTTTTTTTTTTTTTTTTACAGTGCTGCAACCAGGGCTGGCTCCAGGCACCAGCTGAGCAAGCTCGTGCTTGGGGCGGCAGATTCTACGGGGCGGCATTCCGCCCAATCCTAGGGCGGCACGGCCGCTTTTTTGTTTGTTTGGTTGGTTGGTTTTTGGTTTTGGTTTTTTGTTTGTTTGTTTGCCGATCTGGCCACCCTGTAGAGGGTGGCGGCGCGAAGGAGCGGAGCGCCCTGCTAGGAGCGGGCTGCGTGCTCCGTCTGCCCCAGCCGGCGCCAGGTCTGTAGCAAGCCTGGCAGGGCAGCCCGCGTCCTTCCCTCCCCACTGACCGGAGTGGCACGGAGCCCTCCCGGCAGGCACCGCGGTGGTCGGGACCACGTGGCGAGCGTCCCACTGAAGCCCTGGCCGCCCCCCTTCTCTCTCTCCCCCTGCTCCCTTCCCCTCCCCCCCGTTTTGCCGCTCCGGCCGTGCCGCAGGTTTTTGGGGTTTTTTTTGCTTTGCCATTCTGGCCGCCCAGATTTTTTTTTTTTTTT
>NW_020667604.1:0-1051 GCF_002925995.2 Terrapene triunguis | reverse complement strand
CGCGCCGGCGAGTCAGCTGGCCTGGGCTCCGGTGCCGCAGAGGTTTAGGAGGGCTGACCCCTTGTGCTAAATCCCTCTCCGCCTAGGAGTGCAGGTGCGCGGGGCCGCCGGAGGGGGATGGAGCCGCAGATGCACGCGAGGATCCGGGCAGGGGGAGCCAGTCCTCGGCGCTGAGCCACGCGCTGCGATGGACTCGTCCTGCTGCTCCGTGGGAGCGACGCCGCCCGCTGGCACCGGCAGCCAGGCTTGGCACCTGAGGCGAGAGCTACAGCAAGGGCCAAGAGCCGCCGCTAGACCAGGGACACGGGACGGGGCCAGACCGCCATGGAAGCGCAGCTCAGGGTATTGCAGTGCAAGGCAAGGGGCTGGCTGCCCCGGGAACGAAGCGCTTGCTGGCCAACGGGGCCCCCTGCTCGCTTGGGCGGGACGGCACCCACGTGCCACCTTTCCAGACACCACGCTGGGTCCTGCTGCTGCAGCCGCCCTGCTGCCGCTCAGTCACCAGGACTTGGTGTCAGCCTCCTCCCTGGCCCGTCGCTTCACCCCATCAGCGCCCTGCAGCGCTGCCCCACAGCACGCGGGTCGGGTATTGTGGGGGAGGGTCACGACCTTGCTGGAAGAGTCAGGAAGGAGCAGCAAGCAGGGATGTGGAGACCAGAGGATCCTGTTCACTAGGGATCTGCACTGGGCTCCGGGTTAGCGCCTGCTCATGCCTGTCTCCCTCCCCTCCCGGCCCCATGGAAACTTCCCATATGCTCCTCTGAGACCCTGCCCACCTGACAACATCCCAGAATGCACCTGGGAGGGAGGAAGGGGCTCCCCCACAATGCACCGGGGAGGGAGAAAGGCGCTCCCCCGCAATGCACCCGGAAGGGAGGACGGGGCTCCTCCAGAATGCACCCAGGAGGGAGAAAGGCGCTCCCCCAGAATGCACCGGGGAGGGAGGACGAGGCTCCCCCAGAATGCACCCGGGAGGGAGGAAGATGCTCCCCCAGAATGCACCGGGGAGGGAGGACAGGGCTCCCCCACAATGCACCGGGGAGGGAGGACG
>NW_020667603.1:0-1431 GCF_002925995.2 Terrapene triunguis | reverse complement strand
CTATCTCTGGGAACACCTTCCAGAGAGATGGGATATCTCTCTGAAAAGTATCCTCATGTTCAGCTGAACTTGCTGGGTTTCATTCAGGAACCACCAGCTGAGATTCTACAGATGGGATTATCCTAAAGGCCTCTACTCACCTTAAACTACTTGATTCTATGAAAAGTTCATTCAAGTCAACTGTGCAGGTTCCCCTCTAATTTAAACCAATGTAAAACATTCAGCTGAGGTAAATAGATTCAAGCCCATGTAAACCTCATTTAGGTAAGAAATGCCAAGCATTTTATCAATTATGTATGTCATATAATTGCTGAAGTTTTGATGTATGTTGAAGTGTCATACATTGGGATTGTAAACTCATTTGTTATGGAATAGTAATTTTCTGTTAAGATTTTAGCATATCTGTGTGTGATATAAAATAATAAATAATACTACCCAGAAAAAAGCACCTCTAGAAGACCTTACATTTTTCTTGTTATCCGGAGGAACTCTGTGAATAAACATAACATGATGTTTACCCATCAAACCACCTTGGATTTTAAATGGACCTATGGGAGTTAGAAGCCCAATTCTGAGTGATTTTTTATGGCAATTGGGCACCCAATTCCACTTGTTTTCTTTGAAAATCTCAGCCATAAAGAATCATGAATTTCAGTGTCTTCTGAAAGAAAATGGCCTGATTATTAATGAATATGCTTGAGTGTTTAAGTAGTACCATTTTTTGGGTGGTGTTAATTAGCTGGTTAGTCACTCTATACACTTACATTTCTATAACTACTCTACAGATTACTACCGAATCAAAGGGTATAGAGTGATAAACAAACTAGTGATGAGGAATGGGTCAAACTCCACCAGAAGTCATCAACGCTCCACCTATTGGCTTCACACAGGTCCTAAGCCTGGAGCTGTAGCCATGGTTTTGACATGTGTGCACTAGGAAATGGGCCAAAGCTATGAAATTGTCATCATGTTTTACCAGCATTTAGACAGTAGGAAAAGCACCTGGATTCATATCAGTGAAAAGCCCAGCTCCCTTTTCCAAGCCCCTTGTCCTAGCCTGTTTGCAACTGGGGAATTTGGGATTTAAATAACTGACGTATAAACACAACATGAGAATCCCTCGATGGACTCTAAACTGTGTCTTCACTAATATATCCCACTGGTGATGGAGGGTTTTTAATTAGTGCTTTTGGGTATTAATTAACACCATTGCATCATGTCCTCTGAAATATTGCTAGTAAGTTGCAGTGAGTTTTCAATAGCATGGTCCAAATTGTTCCCTGGTGTACCTCCTCTCTTTTCCCTGTGGTTATACCAAGGGTGCGTCTGAACCACTGTGTTTTTATCACTGAGATACTGAGCTGGGTTCTGATAACAGACACACCACTGGAGTAAGGGGAATTACTCTGTATTTACACCAGCATACCTGAG
>NW_020667602.1:0-1085 GCF_002925995.2 Terrapene triunguis | reverse complement strand
CCTCACCCCTAGTGAAGCTACAGTCAGGGGCAACAGCAGGGGAGGAGGTGCACGCAGCGCTCCCCGGCACCCACCATGGGGAAGGCAAGGGAGATTCTTGGACCTGAGAGGGGCCCTAGGAGCACATTCAGTGACAGTGGTGGGAGTGAGTGTGCTGCTGGGGGTCAGGAAAGGGGGGCTCCTCCCCCAGAGCTTGCTGCTGCCAGCAGGGAAAGGGCTGGGGGGAGTCCTCCTCTCTGGCCCTGTCCCGGAGCAGCTGGCCTGCACCCCAAACTCATCCCCAGCCCTGCCCCACCCCAGAGCCCACACCCCCAGCCAGAGCTTTGACCCCCCTGCACCTTCAACCCTCTACCCTAGCCCTGAGCCCCTCCCACACCCCAAACACCTTATTCCCATCCAGATCACTCATCCCCCCACACTCCAACCCTCTGCCCCAGCTCTGAGCCTCTCTAACACCCCAAACCCCACAGCCCCAGACAGAGCCCTCACCCCCTACACCCCTACTCTAGCCCTGAGCCCTGAGCACCTCCCACACCCCAAACCCCTCATCTGCAGCCACACCCCACAGCCCTCACTCCTGCAACCCCTCCATCTGCACCCCTTCCATCCCCAAACTCCCTTCAGAACCTAGACCCCAATCCCCTGCCCCAGCCTAGGGCCTGCACCCCAGACCTCCTCTCCCACCCAAACTCCCTCCCAGAGCATTGGGCAGGTGGGGGGGCAGAGTTTGGGAGGGCGGAGTTTGGGCAGGGTCGGGTTATGGGCACCACCAAAATTTCTACAAACCTGCCACCCCTGCCAGTGTCAGATTCTTCAGAGGGAATGAACAGAACAGACAATTATTGAGTGATACATCCCCTGTCGCTCATTCACAGCTTCTGTCAGTCAGAGGTTTAGGGACACCCAGAACATACGGTTGCCTCTCTGGCCTTCTGGACTAATAGTCATTGATGACCAACTTATCTAATTCTTTTTTTATAAAAACTGTCTCCAGCTCAAGAGAAAGGGAAGAAGGGATGTTGTTAAAATGAAAACCATATTTAATATTTTACATTTCAAATAGTTTTTTCTTCCTTCTTGTCTTT
>NW_020667601.1:0-1829 GCF_002925995.2 Terrapene triunguis | reverse complement strand
CCATTAATGCCTTACAATGGGCATAACAATACCCCTGCCTCATACTTATCCTCCCAATAGAGTTTAACATGTTGACACACTGAATGTCTTATTTCCCAGCCGGAAGGCAAAAAGTAGTGGTGGAGGGCAGGGTATGGGGGGGCTTAAGAGATCCTGGAATGGGGGGTGGGAGTAATGGAGGGAGACTAGGGGATCCTGGTATTGGGGGAGCACACAGAGCGCCCGCATGGGGTGACATGAACACATAGGCAGGGGGGAGATTGGAGGACCCTGGTTTCAGGGCCATGCAGAGCCCCTACAATGGGGAAAGGAGGAGCACACAGCCCTGGGCATGTGGGGGACCCTGGCACGTGGTGGAGGGAGAATGGGGACACACAGCCTCTGATGGGGACAGTGGGAGCAGGGGACATGTAGAGCCCAGGCCATGAAGGGGGGGGAGAAAGAGGGCTGACAGAGCCCCAGGGATGGGGGGGGGGTTGAAGTTGCCGGGAGTACCTGAAATAAAGGGGGATGGGAGGGAGCTTCTTTGGGAAATGGAGCTTCTGGGGTGAGCAATGAGCTCGGCTGACAGCAGCTACAAAGTGTGTCACCCCCTATTATGTGTTACTCTATTACCCTGCCCTTCTCTTGCATCTCAGCTTGGACCTGAGGCCAGCGTTCCATCCCTTCAGAAAGCATCGCGTTGAGTTAAAATTCAGGGCTGCTATACGTACAAACCTGATACGTAGATGTTAATAGCAGCTCCAGCGTGTACCCTTCAATTTATTAATACAAACTGAATACACAAACGTCGTTTTGGGGAGAGGAGCTGGAAAGAGCTATACCCGCATTCACACTGGGCATGCTTTGCTGGAGTAGTATCGTGGCATGGCTAGACCAGCAAAGTTCTCCTACCTAGTGTAGATGCCGCTTCAGTCTCTAGAGGGTGGCCATAACGTGCAGGTTGTGTCACCGGGATTTGTCAGACTGAGAAGAATGGACAATTCTGCTCAGACTGAGATGGTGCCAAACCCTTCAGCCTTGGCAGCAAACAAAAGCCTGGGGATCCTTACAGTTCGCAGCATTCAGTCCTTGGGATAGTAGCCGACTAGTCTCCTTGGTTGCTGGTAAGGAAGGCCAGGTGCAGCCTGTCTCCAAAGTGGTACAGGTATTAGGAGTAGCATAGAAAATAACCATTCCCTGGATGTCTAAGGTTTCACTCTACTGGCCACTAACCTTTCCCATAAGCCCAGGTAAGATCTTACAAACCATCGCCTCTCTGGCCTCTGCCCCATTCTCTTTGCTAAGTAGTTAGCTCATCGCCAACTGTCAGGTCCAGAGGCTCTGGCGCTTTCCCTCTGTGCTCTCCTGCTAGGACCATTCAACACATTGCAGTGGACCAGTCGTGATCCTAATAGAGGGCTTCCCTAGTAGGTAAAGCTGAAATAGCGCTCCACTCGCCTGTATCTATAGTGGTGCAGGTATTGAGCCCCTGCAAACACGTCTCTTGGGCCTGCGGCCATCAGCCACTGAATCCACCGGCTTATAGAACTGTCAAACCTCTTTGCCCATAATGAAAACTCTCCGGACCGCTACTGTGCATGCTCAGTAACTGCCACACCCTAGTTCTAGGAGTGGTGGAGGGGCTTTTCCAGCTGAGTGTGCAGAGACTGTGCTCCAACCAAAATCCATGTCTTCTCCCCACTGCTTCTCTCCCTTTCTTTGGGCTTAAATATCATCTGCTGTAGTATCAGAGGGGTAGCCGTGTTAGTCTGAATCTGTAAAAAGCAACAGAGGGTCCTATGGCACCTTTAAGACTAACAGAAGTATTGGGAGCATAAGCTTTCGTG
>NW_020667600.1:0-3015 GCF_002925995.2 Terrapene triunguis | reverse complement strand
TATGTTACTTGTCATGTGTGGCCCAATCCTGCACTGAGAGGTGGACCGGGGATCCCTGCCCTCACCTGAAGCCCCACTGGAGTCAGCTGGGCCCATCTGACTGCAGTATTGCTTGGTCCAGGGCTTTAGATACTATATTCCAGACATAGTCTCCGAGGGTTGAGGAATTTCTAATATAAACTACATGCTTGAAATTAATTTAACTTTAAAATACCCTGTCAGACTTACTTTCTGCATCAAAAGAAGCAAAAAGGGCACAACCCTTTTTTTCCCCTTTGTAGTTTACCTCTTATGACCCACTAGTATCTAATATCTTGGCTGAAGCATTGGCAAAAGAAATCCCTTATAGATTCCCATGTCTAAATGCACACTCAACCCACTGGCCTTTATTTAAATCTAATCTGAACCTAGAGCTGTCCTTTGGGACCATGTATCGGCTATAGATATTTTGCATTAACCTTCATACTCAGTCATGAGCTATTATGGCCTTATCAATGTTTATCAGTAGATGGCCCTAGAAGGATTAAAATCACTTAATCATTCTGAGCTTTCAGACTTCACTGCTTTATTCTTCTCATTCCTGCTTCCCATTGGGGATCCTAATTCAAAATGCTTTAACAGGCAGCTGACCTAAAGCTCCTAAACAGCATGTTAAGCCCAGAAAATGTCAGACTTCGTGTGTTCCGTGTCCTAGCTGACTGCTTGGAACTGAATAGTTAAAATTCAGTATTCCAAAGAGAACAGATTTAATGTTTTTCTCTCCGGTGGAGTTTTAAATACAGATAGTTGCTTCATTATTTGAGCCCATTTGTGACAGCCGGAGAGGTACTTATGCTCTGTTGGGGCAGCATCACAAACCAGTTAGTGTTAATGCTTTATTCAGCCATAGCCAGCTCTCAACCTCTCCCTGTCCCTCAGGCACAAGAGACATGCAGGAAACAAAGCTGGAGTGCATCATGTGGTGACAATCTCTGGCCAGCAGCTCAGATGGCATAATTTAGAGCAGTTCTTGGGCTGCTGTTTTAGGCCCCATCCAGTCCCAGGAGCAAAAAGGGGGTTTATAGCCACTTTTTTCCACCTTCCTTCCTCTAAGTGGAGCTTGGACAAACCCAGGGATTCAGACCTTAAATTGTTTTTTAAAACACCATCTTGGTGATATTTTCATATGACCACAGAATCTTCTACTGTGACTGTTACAAGGTGCCTGGTTTGCGAACAGTTGCAGGAGACAATTGAATTCATGAGCAAAGGAATGAACACAGTCCATGGCTGTGCCCCGAGGGATGTCCTGCTCGAATGTCCTCTAATACTCCAATTCTAGGGTACTTCCTGAGCAGTAAAGTGTCTGGTGCACTAGTAACACAGACCCATTAAAGAGCTGCTAGAGTTAGAAGGCAGCAATACTTGAACTTCTCCAAGTTTGTAACAAGCGAGCTGGAAGGATGGTTCAGTGGTTAGGGCACTAGCCTAGGACTTGACACCCAGGTTCAATTCCCTGATACACCATAGGCTTCCTGTGTGACCTCCGGCAAGCCACACAGGCTCTCTGTGCCTCAGTTCCCCATCTGTGCAATGGGGAGAATTGCACTGCCCTGCCTGGGGGGATGTTGAGAGGATAAATACATTAAAAGATTGTGAGGTGCTTAGATACTGTGGAGACGAGGGCCAGATAAGCACCTCAGGCAGAATGTCCATGAAGTCTTGGCTGGCAGGACCTACTTATATCCCTGCAGGCTGGTTTGGCTTCTCCTTGCGTCCCCTTCCCCCTCTCTCCCTGCACTAACTCCTATTGCAAAAAGTTAATGGCTATCAGCTGGCCTGGTTTGAAAAGTTGCTTGATCATCCTGAGGAATTCATATGAAATGCACCATTACTGGCCACATCTGTCTTGGCTCCAGGCCCTGCCTTTGGCAAGCTGGTGAGGGTGGGGACACTTACATGATTTTGGGTTTAATGCTATTGTGGATTCATCAGTGCTGCAGAGCCTGAGCAAATAACCCCTTCTCCTTCTCCAGAGTTGCTTTCTTCCCTCTCCACATTGGTGATCATGTCTTTATAGAAGAAGACTGCGTTGTCAATGCAGCCCAGATTGGCTCCTACGTTCACATAGGCAAGAACTGTGTCATTGTAAGTATGCGTGGTCAGTCTTCTTTCTTTAAACACCTCAAATACAGTTAAGAACTTGTACTTCCTTTTGCTGGCTCAGAGCATCAGGGAAATTCCCATCCTTGGGTTAAGAGAGATGGACTAACTTTGGATTGGACCAGAGGTTCCCATACACTGGAACAGATGCTAGCCAGGGGTGGTCTGTATTGCCTTGGATGGTTCCCACTTTGATCGCTCTCCTCATGTCACATCCCCTCCCTCAGCTTGGAGCGTGAAAACTCTTTGGGGGCAGAGACTGTGCTCTTTTGTATTGAGAATGCTTCTAAAGTGAAGGTGCTGCCAAAACCGTAACTGGTCCCTCAGGCTTCTGGGCTAAATATAAAGGTGGAGCTTAGCATGAGGAGTCTGTGCTGGATCCCAGTGCAGCTCTGCGGCATGCCTCCCACTCAGGTGTGTATGCGCTCTGCTCTGTGATGGAGCTTGAGATTGGGCTTTGGTGAAGGGCAGAACACACACAGCTGACTGGGAAACAGCAGGTGCTAGCGGTGTTCTGAAACTGGCACAGAAACTTAGGTCTGGGAGGCCTTGAATAACAGGCCTAAGGCAAGTGTGGGGTTTGCCTGACCACGCCCAAGGGGGTCACTTGTGTAATGGATTATGCGGTTAGTGACACTGCCTTGTTTTAGTTGAGAACAACCTCTGAATTCTACATTTATACCCACTGATAATGCTAGGTCCTGCAGCCTACTCAGCCGCTTCAGAGGAAGAAAGGCAGCCAGCTGGTAGGAGTTCCGATTAACACTAGGTCTTTCTCATCACAGACATCAAACACTGCAAAGCCACATTGCCTTCTGCTCCATAGGAAATGTGGGGTTGGGGGAGGTGCCAGCATGTACTGCCTGGAAATGA
>NW_020667599.1:0-1169 GCF_002925995.2 Terrapene triunguis | reverse complement strand
CAGGGCTCCAGCCATGGGGCTTCAGGCGCCAACAGCAGGCTCTGGACACAGGGTTTCGGCCGCTGACCCCCAGCTCTTCTCTGGCCTCGCAGCCCTGGCCTTCAGCCACGCGTCTTCAGGCGCCAACCCCTGGCCGCGCAGCCGCAGGCTCCAATCCCTGACTCTCGCCTATGGCGCCAACCCCCAATCCCGGCGGCAGCCATTGCCCCCAGGTGCTGATCCCCGGCAGCACACTCCGACCTCCAGCCATGGTCGCTGACCCTGGGTGCTGGCCCTGGGCTCCAGCAGCTCCCCAGCCCCAGCTGCCTGCCCTGGGTGCAGATCCCTGGCCTCAGGCTCCGGCGGGTGCTGGCTCTGGATCCTGACCCCTAGCCCTGGCTGCATGGCAGCAGGTGTGGACCCCAAGCGCCATCCCTGGTAGCAGCTGCTGGCCCCAGGCGCCAACCCCCGGCCACACACTCCGATCCCCAGCCCTGGCCACTGAAACTGGACACTGCTCCTGGATGTCGACCCTGAGCTCCAGTGGGTGCTGGCCACCGGTGCCAATCCCTGGCTCTGGTCACATGGCGCCAACCCCGGGATCCAGCGGGTGCTGGCCCTGGACACTGATACCTACCCCTTCCGCAGTCACGCGGCAGCGAGTGTCGACCCCAAGCGCCAACCCTGGGTGCCAACCCCCGGCCACATGGCAGTGGGTGCCAATCCCCAGCCCTGACCACACAGCAGCCGGTGCTGACCCCCAGCCGCCAATCCTCACCCCCCGAACATGCGGTAGCCGGGGCCCCCCATCCATTACACCTGGCCTCTGCTGCCTCCCCCAGCCCCACATCCATCTTCCCTGGCCCCCACTGCCTCAATCCCCACCCCATCCCAGTCTTAATTTGCCAGGACTTGCTGTGAAAAGTGATATTAACAAACACACAACTGGTGATTAGCAACTTTAACAAGAGCCTTAACACCAGGTGTCCTCTCTCCCCCAGTGCTGGGAAGGGCTGGGCCCCAAGCTGGCAACACTGCTCTGCCAGGGCTCAGCCCTGCACACAGGTTAGGGAGTGTGAGCAGAGCCAGTGACAAATGCCCAGACAGAGGGTCTGGGGAGGGCAACAGCTCCATCCTGAGCTTGCCATCTGCACAGATTCGTACAGCACCTAGCGTTTTTCATGTACGCT
>NW_020667598.1:0-6226 GCF_002925995.2 Terrapene triunguis | reverse complement strand
GGGGGGGGGGGGGGGGGGAATCAGGAAGTGAGGCACCCAAGGGGGGAGGAGGAGCTGCCCTGAGCAGCCAGTGGGACTATTTTCTCAGGCAGATTAACATGTATCTCTGAGGGCTGTGGATGCACCCCTGGAATAGGTCCTTGCTGACTCAGAAGTGCCATTTGAATAGAGAGATCCTGGCATTCAGCGCTTCCCCTTTGCAGCCTCTCTGGACCTGCAGAGTCTATAAGCTCCACAGGGGCAGGCAGAGGAGCCGGAGTCAGGATTCCCCTCTTGAGGGGATAAACTCTCCTCGACGCTCACACAGTTTGCAAATTGCAGTTAAGGGACACAGCATCCATTTGCATACCTCTCCTGTATATATTTCCCTAGAACCCCTCACCTCGCAAACAGTGCATCCATGACTTTTTTCTGAACTGATTTCTAGGGTTACCATTCGTCCGGATTCCCCCGGACATGTCCGGATTTTAGAGCTAAAAATAGCGTCCGGGGGGAATTTCTAAATGTCCGGACTTCCCCCCGGGCTCCGACAGCCAGAGACAGCCCCTCCTTCCCCCTGCAGCAGAGATCGCTCCCTCCCTGCATTTGCAGATCACCAGCCGGCCGTTCGCACCGGCAGTCTGGAGCTCCTCCCCCGCTCCTTCTCCCCGGCACGCTGGTCTGAGCGGCAGAGTAAGGGGGGGCCAGGGGGTCGGAGAAGGGGCAGGGAGGTTCTGGAGGGAGCAGTCAAGAGACGGGGGAGGGGTCGGGCGTTCGGGGGGGGGGCTTTCTGGGGGTGGGGGGGTGGATAAGGTTTTGGGCAGTCAGGGTACAGGTAGGGGGTAGGATCCTGGGGGGGGCAGTTAGGGTGGGGGGGTCTCAGGAGGGGGCAGTTAGGGGACAAGGAACAGGGAGGCTTAATGGCTCTCCATGCATCTCTGGACCCTCTCAGCTGTTGGGCTTGGACGGAAACATTGCCTGAGGGTAGTGAGAGAATGGGTTATCGGTGAGGTGGGGGTGGGCGTGAGCCCGGTCAATAGGGGCAACCCCTACCAAGATCTGAGCCTTTTCTCACACGCCCGTTAGAGCTCGACATTATGCTGTTTGGGACCCCTCTTTGAGGAAAGCCTCTGGATTGCAAGTCCAACCGCTACCTCCTCGTGGTGAGAGTCGGTAACTGGCTTGGATAGCCAGGCGGATTGCGGAGGACGAACCCACATCCCACATTCAGTGGGGTGTGGGACGGGGTTGGGCAGCCCCATATGGTGCCACATGGATGCCCCCCTGGTAAGGGTAGCCTCCCCCAGGTACGGGTTGATTCCCCCTGGTAAGGGTTAGATTCTCCCTGGTAAGGGTAGTCTCCCCCAGGCACGGGTAAGTTTCCCCCTGGAAAGGGTAAGTTTCCCCCAGGTACGGGTTAGTTTCCCCCTGGAAAGGGTTAGTTTCCCCCTGAGAAGGGTAAATCTTTTAGCTATGGAAAAAAGTAATTTATATTTTTATACCGGATTGGCGCTGGACCGGGTTAATAACGCCCCCGCTGTTGGCTTTGATGCCCCGGCTGACAGTGTTAAATATATTAGAGGTGTGATCAGGGTCACTGGACCAATGGATAAAATGGTGTGGACTATAATGAAGTCTCATGAGCATGAGAGTGAGAATCAAGTCCTCCCAGTGGAGCATGGAGAGGAGGTAGAGGAGAATGTTTGTGATGATCATTGTGAGGAGATTTTATCTATCTTACCGATGGTTTTTACAAGGGACACTTTTAATGATTTAACTATGGAAAGTTTCAATCCAGATTTTAAGTATTTAAGTACATTTGATGATCCATATGTTAGCGAATCGGGATATCTTAATGCTCATTTAGTTAATGGGTCTAGTTTATTAAATAGTTTTAGACCAAGTACTGATTTTAATAAGGATCGTAATAAGGATCTTAACAGTACTGGTAGTAATATAAATATATTAGAAAGTAGTTCGTGGAAGGATGGGGTTTTTTATTTAGAGTATCCCGTTGATAGTTTTAATTGTCCAATATGTCCCCAGATATTACCAACATTTGGTAAATGGGCCAAACACATTAATGTGGTTCATAAAAGTAAAGCCATACAAGTTGTATGTAGTAAATGTGGAAAATCTTCTCAATATCATAATATAGCTTGCCACTACCCCAAGTGCATACCCAAGAAGGCGGATACCCCAATGAAGAGCCATACGTGCTCGGTCTGTGGGCTTGGTTTTCATACTAGATCTGGATTGAGCCAACACTGTAGACATAGACACCCTGCTGTGAGGAATGAGCAAAGAAAAGAAGATATGGCTGCTAAAAGTAAGATCAAAGAGGGATCGACTAGATCTCGTATATGGACCAAAGATGAGGTTGCGCAGCTTATACAGTTGGAAAGGAAATATATTGGGAAAAGGAATATAAATAAATGTATTGAGAGCGAGATGAGGACCAAAACGAATAAACAAATATCAGATAAAAGACGAGAATTAGCAAAGAAGAAGTTAGTGGTAACAGGAGATAGGGAGGAAGTGACTGAGGTAGAGGACATTAGAGTAAATATATTAGAAATTCCGCCCCCAAGAGAGAGGATTTTCCCACTAAAAGGACATCCAGAAGTAGATTTAGTGGAGAAAATATGTAAACGGGGAAAACAAAGTAGGGAGGGAAGAGAAATAATAAATAGTTTAGGGGAAATTGAAGGATTATTAAAGGAGGATTTAACAAAAGCTCTCGGATGGGCAATGTTGGAAAAATTATGTTATTCATTAGTAGAGGGAAAGGACCCTAGAAATGAAAGTCAAATAGAGTTGAGGAATAAAGGAAAAGGGAAGATGAGAAAGGAGGGGAGAAGGAAGCAATTTAATGCAATTAGGAGATATGCTACAAAGAAAGCTAAGTATAAATTCTATCAACAATTATTTGATAAGGATAGAAGAAGATTGACTCGCATTATAATGGGAGAGCCAGATAAGGCTAAGTGTGCTATCCCTATGAAAGAAATTGAGGAATACTATGTGAATATTTTGGGAACAATTGGACATGGTAATATGATAGGGTGGCCATCATCCACAGAGAATGCGGATAATGATATATTAATGAGTCCGATCTCTGTGGATGAGATTAGAATAGCTTTAAGAGAAATAAGAAAAGATAGTGCTCCTGGCCCAGATAAAGTAAAAGTGAGCAATTTGTGGGATATTTTTAATTTAGACTCCTTAATACTTACAAAAATTTTTAATATATGGTTTCTAAATAGACAGGTACCAGATGAATTTAAGAAAAATAGAACGATTTTAATACCAAAGACACAAGATGAGGAGGAAATGAAGAAGTTAACATCTTGGAGACCATTGACAATTGGGTCAGTTTGGATTAGAATCTATACCAAAATATTAGCAAAAAGACTGGTGCAAACAGTTAAGATATGTAGTAGACAAAAAGGGTTTATATCCGCCCCTGGGTGTGAGGAAAATATTGCTATATTAGATAATTTGATTAAAGGGGCTAAACGAAATGGGAATGAAATTGCAATAGTGTTCGTCGATCTGGCTAAAGCATTTGATTCTGTGGGACACGGACATATAATAGCCGGGTTGAGAAGATTTGGTATAGATGAACATTTTATAGATATTATTAGGGACCTTTATGATAATTGCACAACTAGGGTATGGGTGGGTGATGAAGCTACTGAGTCTATTTTAATTAGGAGGGGGGTCAAGCAGGGTGACCCGTTGTCCCCAATTTTGTTTAATATTGCTATGGATCCCCTTTTAACTAGATTAGAAGTAGAAGGAAGTGGTTTTTATGTTAAGGGTAATGGTGTCACGTCATTGGCTTTTGCCGATGATGTGGCAATTTTAAGTAGCTCATATAAAGGAATGATTAAAAATTTGGGTATCTTAGAGGAGTTTTGTAAAAATACTAATCTCTCTGTTGCTGGCACAGAGGTGCCCGAGGCAAAGCAACAGGGGTTCGTTGCCCGGCGTGCTTCGTGCCAATAAACACACCAGGTGGAGAAGCAAACAAAGTTTATTTGAGATCTCGAAGCGGTGCTAGGAGACAGGCACGTCTCAAATCGAGCACACTAACAGAAACAGTTTTTTTTTCCTTTATACCTTTACAGTCAAGCCTCACCCCCCCCTTCCCCCGCTACCCCTCCCTTCCCTCCCCCCATTCCTCTCTCTCTACCCCTCCCATCCCTGGTAACAATTACTAAGCAAATAGCAATTACATTTAAGCAGTTAGTTTATGTTGGCAGCTATAAGTTCAGCTCGTTAGTAACTTCTTGAACTACTATCTTGTCCCGTTCCTTTGATTTATTATCTTTCCTTCGGCCAGAGGTATACAGGCCTCATTATACTGCAAAGGGGGGTTTACCACTGATATCAAGCTGCTTACACATTTCACTTGCACCTGGCTTTTGAGGTCGATTAGAGTTTAAACATGGAAGGAGTTTGGTTCAGGCCTAGTGCAGGAAGGCTTCATTGACACTTGTGATTTTCCACCCTCCTGAGTCACCTGGCGTGATGGTGATGCCTGGTGACGTCAACATCTCTGTTAATGTGAAGAAAACGAAAGGCTTTCATATTTTAACTAAACATAAAACCTATGTAGTTAATCCTAAGGATAATTGGCAGATAGGGTCAGAGGAGATTGAATATGTTCAACCAGGGGATTTTGAAAAATATTTAGGGGCTAGAATAGATCCCTGGATAGGTGTAGGGGGACCGGTACTTAAAGAAAAATTGAAAGATTGGAGTGAGAATTTAATTAAGGCCCCATTAAAACCGGCCCAAAAAATATTAATTTTACAGACATATATCTTACCGAAGCTATTTTATAATCTTCTTTTAATAGAACCCCCTTTTAATCTTTTAGACGATCTTGATGTGTTAGTTAGAAAAATAGTTAAAGGGATTTTACATTTACCTCAGTGTACGACAGATGGGATATTTTATTCTAGAGGTAGGGATGGTGGTTTAGCTCTCACTAAGTTTAGTGTGCAAATCCCAAATATGTTAATTTGTAAATGGAGGAGACATATTGTCTCGAGAGATGATTGGATGGACCTATCTTATCTATATGCAGGAGAAAATCTTGTGGATAAAATATTGTCATTTAGTGCAGTAACATCTCATCCCAAGAAATGGAGGGAAGAGGAATTTTTAAGATGGTCGGAACTGAGATGTCAGGGAATAGGGATAAAATATTTTTAAAATGATTTAATTAGTAATTCGATTTTTAGAAACTCTAGTAAAGTTAAATCGTCAGCGTATATCGCAGCATTGCAGCTTAGGGCAAATATTTATCCTACTAGGGATACATTAGCAAGAGGAAGAGGAGGTGTGAATGCTCTTTGTAGATGGTGCGGTAAAGTGCGGGAGACTGTTCCCCATATCTCAGGACAATGTTATAAGACTAAGAATGCTAGGATAAAAAGGCATAATAGAGTAGTGTCTGCAGTTGTAGATAAGGTTGGTAAATTAGGGTGGAAGGCAATGATAGAGCCCCATTTGAGAAATAGTAAGGGTGAGTTAAGAAAGCCGGATATTATATTTATAAAAGGAGATACAGCAGTGGTGGTTGATGTTACAGTGCGATGGGAGGATAATGCCGGAAGTTTGGAACAAGCCCACAGTGAGAAGGTGGCTTATTATCTTGAGTTAGAGGAAGAAATTAAAAACTTAACGGGAGGTAAAAATATTCACTTCTTTGGTTTTGTGCTTGGGGCGCGTGGCAAGTGGAGTGAAGGTAATAATGATTTGTTACAATTATTGGGAATGGACAGAAGTAAAAATTTTAAGGAGAGTATATGTAGACTTGTTTTATATTCCACTATTGGTATGATGGCTATATTCAGTGACAGGTAAAGATCCCGGAGTTTCCATTCCGTGTATCTTGCCAAAACTAAATTTTAGCTATTTTGGTTTCCACGCTCTAAATTTTCAAATTTTTAATATTGTTTTGAACATTAACTTATTTAGTGTTATTTAATATCTGTCCTTCAATAGAATGGTTTTAATTATATAATAAATACTTATTAATGGATGAAATTCCAATTTAAATTATTAATTTTTTTTTTTTTTAACTACTGGATGTGGATGCGGACTGGCCGCGTATAATAACCAGGAAAGGGCAGGTAGTCACGCCTGTACATAAATAGGGGGTGGGGTTCTGGAGGGCAGTTAGGAGCAGGGGTCCCAGGAGGGGTAGTCAGGGGACAAGGAGCGGGGGGGG
>NW_020667597.1:0-1035 GCF_002925995.2 Terrapene triunguis | reverse complement strand
AGAGACATGGCAGGCAGGGGAAAAGGTGAGAGGGAATAACAGAAAGCAGCAGGAGCTGCAGGGAGAGAGAGGAGGAGGAGCCTCTTATGTACCTCTCTAGCACCCCCAGGAGCCTGGACTGATTAACACCAGCTTCTCAGGGAGCTTCCTGTTTCCTGCTGCTTCTCTGAACCCACTTGAGGAGAACAGGCAGTCAACTGAAGTAGTAGGACCCAGTTAGGCCCTTAAGATGCTGATATCTTCCCTCACTCAGGCCCAGCTACCAGCCTGTTTATTTGTCCCCTTCAACTGAGTGTTGAGAGCCACTATAGCTGGCACAGAACAGCAGTCATGAGTGAAAGAAGAAAATGCCCCTCTGGGGCAGCATTCAGAAAAAGAAAAAACAAAGGAAGCTTTTCTATCTAAACAGGAAGGAGCTCTCCTGAGATACATAGACACAAATGTTCACGGTGAGCCTTCTGGCCCCAGTGAGGATGTGAGTGGTGAGGAGATGCCTGATCTTCCAGTTAGTCAGAGTGCAGGTTACCTAGCAGCTACTGTAGCATCCATATCTCCATCTCAAATGGATGTAACCATGCACATTCCTGAAGAAAAGTGTTGATCAGAGAAGAGTGTGGTGGAGGCGCAAGAAACAGGTGCTGCTGAGTTTAATTCCTTAAGTCTAGATGATCCAGGACTGTGGACCCACTTGAGCAGTAGCCTGAGGGACTTCCTTGTACTGCATGGGCCACAGCAAGTGAAAAACTTCATGTTCCCCAATGACAATGAAAATAGAAGTTTCCATCCAACATCCAGAATGCTGCATACTGTTTTTGTTGCAAACTCTTCCAGTCTAATGTTCCAGCCACATTGGGTTCTACAGGAACGAAGGACTGGAAAAATCTGGCTAGAAATTTGGCGTGCCATGAGAAGGCAGCAAATCACACACCAGAGCTCAAAACCCTGGCTTTAGAAGGCCAATGCGCAAACCACTGAGCTATCCCTCCCCCCCAAAGCTATTTTCCCACCCATTCAAGAATACAAGAGTCACCGAAG
>NW_020667596.1:0-1330 GCF_002925995.2 Terrapene triunguis | reverse complement strand
GGGAGGGGAAGGGGGGTCCAGGCTGGCTGGGCCAGGGCTGTGATGGGGGAAGGGAGAGGGGGGTCTGGGCTCGCTGGGTCTTGGCTGTGACGGGGGAGGGGAAGGGAAGGGGGGTCCGGGCTCGCTGGGCCAGGACACTGACCCATCTCCCTCTCCCCAGAGCACAGCGCTTGACGCTCTGGAGCGGGGGCTGGACGTTCACGTGGTGGCCGACGCGTGCTCCTCCAGAAGGTCAGGCTGGGGGGCTGGGATGTGGGTGGACGGGGGTCCTGGCTGGGACAGGAACTGGGGGTGCGGGGAGGGGTTCCCAGCAGACAGGACTGGGGGAGAGTTGGGGAGGGGGCTGAAATGAGGAGCCTGGGTTGGGGGGGTTTCCAGCAGACAAGACTGGGGGGGAGTTAGGGGGGACCTTGGCTGGGAGGGGTTCCCAACAGAGGGGTGGGGGGGCAGTGTGGCTGTGGTGGGGCACTGCCCCACCCGTGGCCGCCCTGACGTCTCTCTCCCCCAGCCAAGTGGACCGGCTGGCGGCCCTGTCCCGCCTGCGGCAGAGTGGTGCCTTCATCACCACCAGCGAGGGGCTGATCCTGCAGCTGGTCAGAGACGCCGCTGACCCCCGCTTCCGACAGGTACCACTCCCGCCAACCTGCCCCCCCAGCCAGTCCCCGCCCTGGGGCCAGATGGGAGCCGGCAGCCCCCTAGAGGGGAAAGGCCCCATTCCCTGCCCCCCCGAGCCAGCCAGTCCCTGCCCTGGGGCCGGATAGGAGCCGGCAGCCCCAGAGGCCAAGGCGGGGCGTGGGGCCTGTCCGTCGTCTGGCGTCTCATGCTCTGTTCTATCCTTCCAGATCCAGAAGCTCATTAAGGACCCGGCCCCGGACAGCGGCCTCCTCTCCCTGTTCCCAGGACAGAGCCCCGGCTTCAGCTAACCCTGTGGCCCCCAAGCCCCCCCTCCCCCGTTCCCAGCACATGGGGGCAGGGCAGGGCTGGAATAAACCCTTCAATACAGTGATCAGCTGGCACTGCGTGTGTGTGAAGTGCTGCCCCCTGCTGGTGTCTGTGTGGGTGTCAGTCATGCTGCCCCCTGCTGGCGTGTGTGTGCTTTTTGCCTGTCCGTCTCTCTGCTGTTGATTGAGCCTCGAAGCCTCGTGCCCCCCAGCAACCTGCGGTTCCCCAGTCCCACGCACTTCCATTCCTAGACAATGTGTCCCCACCCACTGCCCTCACCCCATCAGCCCCCAGTTCCCACCCCTCTGACCCCCGTCCCACGTTCCCCTCTTGGGGGGGCCAGCCGTACTCAGCTCCCGCCAGGGTTCCCCCCCCCCCCCCCCCCCCC
>NW_020667595.1:0-1311 GCF_002925995.2 Terrapene triunguis | reverse complement strand
CCTGCTTCTTTGTGTACACCACCTGTCTGCCTCCACAACCTCCACTGGTCCCTGATTGTCCAAGTACACACCCTGTGTGCTCCCTCAACCTCCAGAGCTGCTCACCTGTCCATGTATGTTCCCTGATTGCACATCCCCCACCCCTGCCACACAGTGATACCCCTCACCCAGGATCAAAACCAGGTGCCAGACCCCACAGCAAGAGCTCACAGAAATATCTCCTCAGACTAGGTTAAACTCAGGCTACGTCTTCACTACCCGCCGATCCGGCGGGTAGCAATCGGTTTATCGGGGATCGACTTACCGCGTCTCGTGAGGACGCGGTAAAATCGATCCCTGATGGCTCTACCGTCGACTCCGGAACTCCACCTCGACAAGAGGCGGTAGCGGAGTCGGCGGCAGCGCGGCAGCGGTCGACTTTCCCGCGTCCTCACCGCCAGGTAAGCTGACCTAAAATACGCAACTTCAGCTACGGTATTCACGTAGCTGAAGTTGCGTATCTTAGGTCGGAAGTCCGCTGTAGTGTAGACCTAGCCTCAGTGTCTGCCTGCACTGGGGAAAAGGGGGAGATCAGCCTGAACTGCCTTTCTGCGGGCGAAGGGAACCCAGCAGCAGCTCAGCCCGTGCAGGAAGGAGACAGGGACACACCCAGCAGGAGGGAGAGAGGATGTGGAGGCTAAAAGGAGCCAGTGTGAGTAACTTTGCCTCAAAATGACACAAAGCTTTAATGCATTGCAGCCCTCTGGAAACCCAGACACCCCTTCCTGAGGCTGCTTTTCTGTGTTGGCAATTGCTGACTGTGCCACAAGGCTGTAGTGAGGTTGCTCACAGGAGGAGGGATGGTCCGGATGGGGGATGGTGTCAAAGACGTTACATTAGAGTCTGAGACACCCCTCCCCGGACCCAGGAGGGCTCGTTACGCCTCTTTGGTCTGTGCAGTAGGCAGGATGTCCATTCCCTATTTCGCCCCCATCATTTTGTAAGTAAAGTTGGGATGATGTTTTCCAATGTGCATTACTTTGCATTTATCAACACTGAATTTCATCTGCCATTTTGTTGCACAGTCAGCCACTTTTGTGAGGTCCTTTCGTAGCTCTTCACAGTCTGCTTGGGACTTCAGAATCTTAAGTAGTTTTGTATCACCTGCAAATTTCCCACCAAACTGTTTACTCCTTTTTCCAGATCATTGATGACTATGTTGAATCAGATTGGTCCCAGTACAGACCCCTGGCAGATAGTAAAAGATCAAACCAGTATCTTAGACGCCTATATACAAATGCGAGAAGTATGGGTAATAAGCAGGAAGAACTG
>NW_020667594.1:0-1653 GCF_002925995.2 Terrapene triunguis | reverse complement strand
GTACTGTGTCCAATTTTGGGCCCCACACTACAAGAAGGATGTGGAAATTTGGAAAGAGTCCAGTGGAGGGCAACAAAAATGATTAAGGGGCTGGAGCACATGACTTATGAGGAGAGGCTGAGGGAACTGGGATTGTTTAGTCTGCAGAAGGGAAGAGTGAGGGGAGATTTGATAGCTGCTTTCAACTACCTGAAAGGGGCTTCCAAAGAGGATGGATCTAGACTGTTCTTAGTGGTACCAGATGAGAGAAGAAGGAGTAAATGGTCTCAAGTTGCAGTGGGGGAGGTTTAGGTTGGATATTAGGAAAAACTTTTTCACTAGGAGGGTGGTGAAGCACTGGAATGGGTTACCTAGGGAGGTGGTGGAATCTCCTTCCTTAGAGGTTTTTAAGGTCAGGCTTGACAAAGCCCTGGCTGGGTTGATTTAGTTGGGGTTGGTCCTGCTTTGAGCAGGGGGTTGGACTAGATGACCTCCTGAGGTCCCTTCCAACCCTGATATTCTATGATTCATAAACTTCAACCGCAATTTTGCTCAGGACAATTATTTCTGTGGGTGCCTTCCTTGTGTCTAAATACTGAATCTGAGATGAAGGAGCGATTTATACTGATTGATGATCAGTTGTGTAGTCAATTCCTTGACCAAGCTTTCATTTGTTATGAAATATGTTCAAGAGGCCAAATGATCAATGTCAGGTTTACTGCTCTAACCCCATAATAAAATAGCACAGGGAAAAGATTTTATGTGATACTACTCTGTGAGAAACCAACTCGTCCAGTGATCTTACGCTCCTCTTACACAGAGAGCGTTCTCTCAAAAGTTACACATTTCAGCTTTCATCACTTATATGATGATTTCATAAGTTACACGTCTCTTTACGCGTCACTGAAATCCAACCCAATTAATTTGTCCCATTTCCAAAATGTAAGAGGGGGAATCGTCCCTCTATTGTGGGGAATTTTCCTGGCTGTATCATTACCCCAGGAGAATTTGCTAGCGAAAGGATCTGAGTCCTCACTCCAACTCCAGCTCCCTTTACGTGGAGGCCTGCCTGACCTCGAGGACGCCTCTTCCATTCTCCCGTCCCGATAACCCTCACAAGGCAGAGCCCAGGATTCCTGGTGGGTTGACTAGGGCCAGTCTTAGGGAAAATGGTGTCTTGAGCGAACTTGTATTTTGGTGCCCTTTGAGTTACATATTGTGGAAGCAGAAAAAGAACTGTCAGAAAAGAACTGCAATGCATGACAGTTTGTTAGCAAGAGTTAGGCTAACTGTAACCCTAATAACGCAAGATTTGTAGAAGCGAGGAATGTGTGAGGCGAGTGGAAAGAACTGTGTGAGAAGTTGTTGCGACCTTGTGTAGATAATATGGAATGTAGACTAAGAGTCTACATTAGTAAGCAAAACAAGATATCAGAATGACCTATGTATAAACAAAATGCAGTTGTTGCTCATTATTGTCTGTAACAAAAGGTATAAATGCTTGCTGTAATTGTTTACCTGTGGGGAGACCTGCTTAGCTCTCTCCCTCTGCACAATTGTGAGAGTTAATAAAGCATCTGACTTGCTGTACCCAAACAAAAAGTGAGAACTCAGTTTTTCTCCGACAATATGTAATAGTATTACCAAAACATTTCTGAGATAAAGCTGCAATCT
>NW_020667593.1:0-1077 GCF_002925995.2 Terrapene triunguis | reverse complement strand
ATGTCTTACCACAGCAAAGAATGGTCAAGTAAGTGACATGGGCAGGACTGGGGTCCCATCACCAGTACAACGAAAATGTGCCAAACTGTAACAGGAAGATATCTGAGTGCCTAGATAGACTGCTGGCAAGGTAGAACACTATTAACTGCCACAAGTATTGGAATAATAATACTTAGTAATATTCAATTAACCATGTTGTTCACTGATTACATTCTCAGTTAAATATTGTTGTGGGTGAAGAACCTTACATTTCAGTGTCTTGGCTGTTCAATATTACTTTCTAATTAAGGTCCCTCCTCCCTTTATAAAAAAAAAAAAAGTGCATCCATAGACTGGGCTTTGTAGGGTACTTGTGCGATTGCTGTAACTATGGCATAGTAGTAGTAACAGTCAGGTTTACTGTTAAACTCTAGAATTGTATTTTTTAACCGGAATTTTTAAATTTATTTTTTAAACAGAACATGTTTTTGGCCATTATCAATGATACTTATTCAGAGGTCAAATCAGATATGGCCCAGCAGAAGGCGGAAATGGAACTGTCCGATCTTATCAAAAAGGTAAAAAAGTTTTGTTACAAATACTGACATTGTATTGGCCCGATTCCAGACTCATTTCTGCCTCCTTTACTGTGTAAAATACTAAACTGCTGTCTGGGCAACACTGAGGCTATGTCTACACTACAGAATTAGGTCGGATTTATAGAAGCCGGTTTTATAGAAACCGGTTGTATGCAGCCGATTGTGTGTGTCCCCACCTAAAATGCTCTAAGTGCATGAAGTCGGCGGACCGCGTCCACAGTACCGAGGCTAGCGTCGACTTCCGGCGCATTGCACTATGGTACCTATCCCACAGTTCCCGGAGCCTCCGGCGCCCATTGGAATTATGGGTTGAGATCGCAATGCCCGGATGATGCAAAGCAGTGCCGCGAGGGGTTCTGGGTACATTGCGTCAGGCCCCTCCCCCGCCGTCACAGCAACGGCAGACAATAGATTCGCGCCTTTTTACCTGGGTTACCTGTGCAGACAACATACCACGCCAAGCATTGAGCCCGCTCAGCTCAGCTCACCGTCACCATAT
>NW_020667592.1:0-1224 GCF_002925995.2 Terrapene triunguis | reverse complement strand
GGAGCAGAAACTGAAGCAGCCGGCCAGCCAGCCACGCCCTGCCCACGTCCTGGCACCGCTGCCCGCCGAGGAGCCCATGGACTTCCGGGAGGAGGGTCCCGAGGTGGAAACGCCCACCATCTTCATCAGCATGCAGGAGGAAGAGGAGGGTTCAGGCGGAGACGGGTCCCTGTTGGACTCCAGCGTGGAGGGGCCCCTACCTGCGAAGGTACGTTCTGGGGGCGGACGGGCGCTTGGCAGAGCTCGTGCGTGGAGTCAGGGCTGCACCCAGCCAGGGTCCCATTAACCCCTCGCTGGCCTCAAAGCTTCCTACTTCTTCTTGGCCCCCGGTGTCCCCTAGCACAGAGGCGGGTACGGAGAGCTCTTCTGGCCACGAGGGGGCCCTCCCCAAACACTGCAGCATCAGGGGCCCTGCCCCATGGTGGTCAATGTGGCTCCCCCACCAAACCCCTGTGCAGCCACTGACCCTGCCCTGGGGGCAGGGCTGCTCCAGCCCTACTGATCTCATTGGCCAAAGGATGGAGCCAAGGGCCTGCCCAGTGCCTTTGGCCCCTCCCCTTCCTGCCTGAGGCTGGGAAACCAAGGCTGATGTAGCGATCTTGGAAGGGGGCTGGAAAGTGCCCCAGGATAAGTGAGGGGCAGTTGAAGAGATCCCAGGTGGGGATGACATGATCCCCTCTTCAGGGTCGGGGTGGAAGTTAAAGCTAGAAGCCAGCTCAACAATGGGTCCCTTGGTCTGTCCGGCTGTGGGGTCTCCATTCATGAGGCGTCTTGTCTGCCCCCTTTCCCTGCCCCACACCAGGAAGCGAAGAGCAAGGAGGCGGGAGCCAGCAGCGCCGCTGACGAGGGAGCCGAGAGCAAGCCAGAGAGCCTCACGCCGGACGAGCCGGTGCCCGGCGGGCCCCAGCCCGTCAGCCAGCCGGAGGAGCTGCCAGAGCCCGGCGCGGAGCAGGAGCAGAAAGCAGAGAGCTGATGGGGCGGGGCAGTGCCAGCCCCTGCAGGGCAAAGATACTCTGGGGGGAGGGTGGGGAGGAGCAGAAACTGCACAGCTAACGGCCTGGATCTGGGTTAAATAAAGAATCGCTGTTCGTGGGCCCTTCTGCCTCCTTGTGTGCGTGGGGCGCGTCCCTCCCTCCCTCCGGCTGGGTTCATCCCCCGGAGCAATCTTCCCCCAGGAGAGAAAGGGGGGGGGTCTGGTGGGGGGTGAAGGAGGGGGGAGGGGGC
>NW_020667591.1:0-1327 GCF_002925995.2 Terrapene triunguis | reverse complement strand
TATGACTGATTATACTAGAACAGCAGTTCTCAAACTGTGGGTCGGGATCCCAAAGTGGGTCACGACCCCATTTTAATGGGGTCACCAGGGCTGGCTTAGACTTGCTGGGACCCGGGACTGAAGCCAAAGCCTGAGGGCTTTAGCCTGCGTGGTGGGGCTCAGGTTACAGGCCCCTTGCCCAGGGCTGAATCCCTTGGGCTTCAGCTTTGATCCTCCTGCCTGGAGCAATGGGGCTCAGGCTTCGGTCCCCCCTCCTCGGGTCGTGTAGTAATTTTTGTTGTCGGAAGGGGGTCGCAGTGCAATGAAGTTTGAGAACCCCTGTACTAGAAGAATTTAAGATTAGAAGAAAAATTTCTTAGGATATGATCCTACATCCATTGAAGTCAATGACAAAACTCCCACTAATTTCAATGGAGCAGGATCAGATCCTTAAAGAAGAAAATATTAAGCTTCACCTTTATTTTCCTGTTGCAGTTCTCTGATCTGCCTGTTTTCCTGCTGGATACCCATTACTAATGTAGATCGAGGCCGATGTCTTGCTACTTCATTAAGCTCTTGAATTTCTTCTTGGTACTAGTAGAATTAAACAGATTTTTAAAAAAAATACTTGTGTAAATGAAGGAAAGCAGGTGTATTAGTCCTGACTGACTAGTTTCAAAGTTGGAATCTGACCAATATTAAATAGCCCTTTTGATACACTGCTTATTATTAATTAACAATCATTTAAAGACCATTAACAATAGGGCTACCATATGTCCGGATTTCCCTGGACATGTCTGGCTTTTTGATCTATAAATAGCCGCCCGGGGGGGGATTTCTAAAAATGTCCGGGATTTCCCCTGGTCGGCTATTTATAGATCGAAAAGCGGCGTCGCTCGGCAGCCAAAGCCCCTTCTCGGCTCCCTCCATCCCCTGCAGCCTTAGCACGCCCTCGGCTTTGCAGCTATCTTCCCCCTCCTCCCCTCCCCTGAACGCTCCGCCCCCCTGCTCCTCCCCCTCACCTGCTTCCCGCAAATCAGATCTTCGCAGGAAGTCTGAAAAGAAGCAGGGGCAGGCGGGCAGCAGCAGGTAAGCTGGGGTGGGGGGGAACACGAGGAGGAGGGCTCCGGGGAGGCGCGGCGCAGCCCAGTCCGGCCCCGGCCGAGCGGCTCCCGCCCTGGCCGGCCCCAGCGGCTCCGGCTCAGGCCCCGGGGCACCGGCCCCAGTTCCGGCAGAGCGTGCCGGCCCAGCCCCAGCAGCTCCGGTTCTGGCCGAGCGCGCCAGCCCCGATCCCAGCGGCTCCGGCCCGGCTCGGGCCCCAGGGCGGCGGCCCTGGTTCCGGCCGAGC
>NW_020667590.1:0-1291 GCF_002925995.2 Terrapene triunguis | reverse complement strand
TTCGTCAGGGGAGGAGTACAGAAATCGATTTTAAGAGCCCTTTAAGTTGGAAAAAACGGCTTCGTCGTGTGGACAGGTGCAGGGTTAAATCGATGTAACGCTTTTAAATTCGACCTAAACTCGTAGTGTAGACCAGGGCTGAGTAACAGGCACCCTCCCTTTCACCACTGTGCAGACACAATGCCCCAGCTTAACACTAGGGGGTGCTGTGCTGTGGAAGGTGCCCTATTTCTGAGGAGACTGGAACTGGAGGTTCTGGGCACTCGTGGCCTTTAAAGACCCCATGGCACTTTTGGAAGGATGGGGGTGATGGCCTGAGTGACTTGCCTGGCAGTGCACAGACCAACCCCGCCTAGCGCAATGAATACTGAGGTGGCTGTGAGGGAGTCTTGGCCACATGCTGCATGGAAACCAGAGGGAGCTGTTAACTAGTAGCTCATACACTTGGGAGGATGGAAAAGTCCTCTTAGGTCTGACAGTCCATCTGGCAGACACTAATGCAGGATCTTCCCTCTGGCTGGGCTTTGGGCCGTGCACTTGACGCGTTCTTCCCTGCAATAAGCTATTGAAAGGAGCGAAAAGAGCCTTTCTTTTGCTCGTTGCTAGGGGAAAGCTGTGTGATTGCTGTGCAGAAGTGGCCAGTGTAGTCTGCCTGGCCTTGGTTGTTAAGGGAGTGGTTCCATAGCCTTCTACACTGGCCTGACTCAGCCCCCATCGACTGCCGTGGTCACGTCACCCTGAGTGTTTGGGATCCATTTGCACACTGCCCCCTCCTGGGCAAAGCGGACAAGGCGGCTGTGGGATAAACCTGGACTGGCTACTGCAGGGTCTGTGAAGCCCCTGGTAGGAGAAGTCACAGAAACAAAATGGTCAATAGCATGAAGGGAGAGAGGGAGAGAGTCGATGTCCCTAGAAACCGCAGGATACATCAGGCATGTCCAATGCCGGCTGCGAGCTGTTTCTTAGTTACAAGGAGCGCCGGAACAGAGAGAAGGCTCAAGGTAACAGAGACAAAAAGGGAGTCATTGTGAGAAGCATCCAGCCCAAGGTGAGCCCTGCTTCTAGGCAATGGAGTGGCCAAGCCTGCCTTCCTTTTGCTACTCATTCAATCAGCAAGGTCGTTTCTCTTACAGACTCATGAATCTGGGCAGTTTGCATCATGCACTGAGGAGGATAAGTATCAGAGGGGTAGCCGTGTTAGTCTGAATCTGTAAAAAGCAACAGAGGGTCCTGTGGCACCTTTGAGACTAACAGAAGTATTGGGAGCATAAGCTTTCGTGGGTAAGAACCT
>NW_020667589.1:0-1235 GCF_002925995.2 Terrapene triunguis | reverse complement strand
GAGCAGTGTTATCTAGCAGCTAGCGCAGGACACCTGGGTTCTACTCCCGGCTCAGACATTGAGACAGGGCCAGAGGAATCCACTTGCTCCAGGTGCAGGCTGGGCGTTAACCCATTAATGACTGTCAAGGGAGAGTTGCTCCGTCAGTGCAGGAGTCTTTCCTGCAGCGTGTGCCCCAGCAGTTAGGGCCTGGGCCCTGTCGCTATGTCCCATCACGGCGTGCGTAGGTCTGGCTTGGCCACCTGGCTGGGGGGGTCCTGCCTCGCAGAGGGGGGCAGGGTTTCAGGGGAAGAGATGGGCAAAGGCTAGTTTTGCATCATGCTCCGAGATCTCAGAAAGGGCCAAGCTCAGGTTTGCGGATAAATCAATTCTGCTGGGGGTCAGGACGGAGCCTTAGAAACGTACAGCCCCCATGGCACAATCAATCAGCTGACTAGAGTGGAAAGCAGGTTCGGACCTTAGTGGGAGCATCCGCCTCTGGCAAACGCTCCAGGGCAGATTCTCAGGTGCATCAGGAGGGGACCGGCAGGAAGCTGGTTACAGCTCCTGGGTTCTCTGCCTCAGCCCCAGAGCAGGTTAAACCAGCCAGGGGCCCCTGTTCTAACTGGCCTCCGCTGCTTATGGTCCCTTAGTGACCATTTGCCAGCTGGGCATTGCCGGAGCATGCTGTGCTCCAACCACGCCCTCTCTTCACCCTGGCGCGCCCCCTACACCAGGGGAGGTGCTGGCTCCAGAGAAACGCCAAGCAAGGGGCTTGCAAGTAGTTCCCACTTTCTTGGCATCACTGTGCTCCTGTGTCATTACCCCTTGGGTGAGCTGGTGCTTTGCAGATATATAAAAGACATGAGGCTTGGCCCTAGCAGCTAATCACAAAGCCCCAATCCTGCAACCAGACCTAACAGCCCAGGCCCCTGTAACCCTTGATTGCTGGATCAGGGCCGCTGCCTGAGGTGACACAAGGACTATGCAGAAGACGATGCTGGAAAGGGCCCGTGTCTATTTGCTCCCAAAGACTCCAGGGACGGAGCATTCTCTCTAGTAAACAGGCTTCCAACCCAGCGACGCGTCTCTGGATTTCTCTTCCCGGACTGACGGGGATTCAGGTGGGCTCTGCCTGGGTGTGTGCTTGGCCGGCTGGCTAGGCGTGGCACAGCTGGTGTTAAGAAAGGAACAAGACACTGTTATTTTCCTAACAATTTAGGTAGGCACTTACTCAGGCCCAACCGAGGAATTGC
>NW_020667588.1:0-1006 GCF_002925995.2 Terrapene triunguis | reverse complement strand
TAAGGGACCCTCCCCAACCCTCCCCTATCCCCTTTAGTGCTGCCTTCCTAGCCACCCTTCCACTCAGCCCCGCAGGAGCTGTGGCTGAACTTACCCCACTCCCATGAGGTCTAGGAGACAAAGAGTATCAGGTGGGTCAGAGCAGGGGGGCTGGGAGTCAGGACTCCTGGGTTCTATTCCCAATGCTGGTAGGGGAGTGCGGGCTGGTGGGCAGAGCAAGGACTACTTCACCCCACTAATATCGGCCCTCCTAGCTCAACGGCTCTAGGTATTTTCCCGCTCTCTGAGCGCTGAGCAGGGATCGGCCATAAGGGTGGAGGACACTGGTCCCTCTTGTTTGACTCACTGTGGGTGTAGGAGGAGCTCAGGTGCTGGGGGTCCTGGTCCTTCCACCTAAGGGCCCGGGGGTCCCCAGCTCTGCTGGATGCAGGTGCTGGGGGTCACCCATGGGCAACCTTGGGCCCTGTCTGACTGGGCGGGAGGGGCGCGGACATCACACACTCCTGGGGCTAACTCCCCCTGCCTCCCCTCCTCCTCCCCACGCAGTGAAAGCAATGGGGCTGCACAGGCTGGAGCTGGGATCCAGCGTGCCCCATAATACATTGTGCAGGGTGGCTCCCAGAATCCCCTCGGTTACTCCCTGATGGACCAATGGGGCGGAGTTGCTGGGCTCGTCAGCCCCAGGGGGCCGTGGATCTTACCAGACGCTTCGTCCTCTCCTCGCTGGCCTTCAGCTTCTCCTGGTCCTTCCTCCGGCTGCCCTCTGCCGCCGCCACCCTGCAGGAGGGAGGGAGTCAGTGGAGCCTGCAGCTTGCTCTGCCTGGCTGCGAGAGCCCCGGCACTGGACACCTCCCTCTGCCCTGGCCCCAGGCACTTCACCGCATTGCTTCCCAGGCACCTCCCCGCCCCAGGACACCTCACTGCCCCACCCCCAGGCACCTCCTCGCCCCTGGACACCTCACTGCCCCACCCCTGGGCACCTCACTGCCCCACCCCTGGGCACCTC
>NW_020667587.1:0-1025 GCF_002925995.2 Terrapene triunguis | reverse complement strand
GGAGCTGCTCTGGACCCAGGCTGCTCTGCTCCACCACACCTGCAATGTATACACAGGCTGGAGGAGAAGCTGAAAACGGGATCAGAGTAGCTCACTTGCAGGTAGCAGACCTGCCAACTCTCGTGACTTTATCGCGAGTGACGCGATTTCTAAGTAAAATTAAGCCTCACTCATGAGCTCGCGAGAGAACTATGAAATCTCAAGAAAATTTGTTCAGCCCCAGCAGTGGGGCTCTGGCCTCTAGTACCTTTTTGTACTAGAAAGGTAAGTTTCTAGCCTGTGTGATAGCAGAGGAAAATGGGACCTGAGTGCATCTGTTAAAGGCCCAGAAACCAGAAGGGAAATAAAGAGAACCCACATTTCATTAAAAAAAAACCCTCATGATTTTTAAGCCAGTATCCTGATTTTGCAGGGTCTGACTCATGATTTTCCAATGGCAACGGTTGGCAACACAAAGGTGGCCGGTGGAGGTGAGCAGACCTGCACTCTGACGCTCTGCAGAAGGAGCCGTGAGGGAGGCCCAGCAGCTGGGCCCCTGACTGTTGATGGTCTACTTGACCTGCTGAGGGAAAAGGCTTCTGGGATTTTGCGAGGTTGGAGAAATATTCTTTGTTTTGTTTTGTTTGCATGGCTTTGCTGTGCCCTCTTGATGGGGAGGCTGGTAGGAAGTGACCCAGGGAGGCAGATGCACAATAGTGCAGGGTGTGGGAATCCTTTGGGTTCTGGATTGGAACCTGGTGGAGAGGATGGGCCTGGGTTTCCCTGCCTGCCCTGATGGAGCTGGAGGCACAAAGCCTATCCCTGATACTACAGACTCAGGACTAGGAAGACCCCCATATCCCAGAGAGTCTTGGCTTGAGACTTTGGCCAGATGAAACCTGAAGCTCCTTGCTGGGCAGTGGAATTAGTCTCTGTTGGAGTCTTTACTTGCCCTGGAAGGGGTGGACACAGTTTGTGACCCAGCTGGCTGAGTCACAAGCCTGGTCTACACTAGGACTTTAATTCGGATTTAGCTGCCTTAATCC
>NW_020667586.1:0-1501 GCF_002925995.2 Terrapene triunguis | reverse complement strand
TAAGAATTGGCTATTAGCGTGTATTTTGGGTAAGATCTAAGTTATAACTGAACCTGGGTATGTGGCTGACCCTTTGGGGTTGGAAAAACCTTTTTTTTATATGATAAAATAAGATTTTCAGTAATCATCATCATATCTGACATGTGTGTCTGGACGGAGGCCTAAGGCTGGGTACTTTAAGGAAACTGCGTTGTTTGGACTTCTAAGTAACCAGTGAGGTACTATAGAAGCAGTTTTGTGCTGGCTTGGTAAATTTAAGTATTGGAATATCCACCAGTGTTTGGGGTTTGTCTGCCCCGTTCTGTTTGCAGTTGACCCTAATTGAGTGACCTCAGCTGGCTCCCACGGGCGGCACCGTCACAAGGTGTCTTTACTCCTGAAGTCAGGAGGGACCACTCGAGTGAGGACTCCATGTTGAGCAAGGGGTGCACGATCAAGACCGTTTACCACCACCCAGTCACGTAATCCTGTTCAGAAATTTACCAAGCTCCATCATAAGGTCAGGTAGGTTGTTAGATGAAGAGCACACCGCTTCTGTTATACAACAGTTTGGGACAGGACGTTAAGAAGAATCCCACGTCCCATTGAGACTGTTGGTGGAATTTAGGTAGGCAGAATGGAATCCGGCCACCAGCAGAGGTTTCTGCTTCTGGCCACTGGGTTGAAGAAATTGACAGGACTTCATTTTGGGAGATTGAACAGTCCCTCTAAGGCAGCCACTCCATGAGGATTTGGATGCAGTCTCTTTCTAAGGCGGTGGTTCGGTTGCTCGGGTCTGTTTGGCCTAGTCCCAACTGAGGATTGGGGTTCTTTTTTGTTTATTTCCAATAAATCCAGCTGTTCCCAGGATTAATGCAGACCAGGTTTGATCCAAAGCCTATTTAAGTCAGTGGGACTCTTTCCCCTGAAGCTCATAGTAACTATAATTCCCTCAAGTATCAGAGGGGTAGCCGTGTTAGTCTGTATCCACAAAAACAATGAGGAGTCCGGTGGCACCTTAAAGACTGACAGATTTATTCGGGCATAAGCTTTCGTGGGTAAAAACCCCACTTCTTTAGATGCATGGAGTGAAAATTACAGATACAGGCACAAGAAGAGAAGGGAGTTACCTTACAAGTGGAGAACCAGGGTTGACAAGGCCAATGCAGTCAGGGTGGATGTGGTCCACTCCCAATAATTGATGAGAAGGTGTCAATACCAAGAGAAGGAAAATTGCTTTTGTAGTGAGCCAGCCACTCCCAGTCTCTATCCAAGCCCAAATTGATAGTGTTAAAGTGCAGAGCTACAATTCATTTGCAAAGGTCTCTTTGCAGTCTGTTTTTGAAGTGTTTTTGTTGAAGGATGGCTACTTTTAAATCTGTTATTGAATGTCCAGGGAGACTGAAGTGTTCTCCTACTGGCTTTTATGTGTTACCATTCCTGATGTCTGATTTGTGTCCATTTATTCTTTTATATAGAGACTGTCCGGTTTGGCCAATGTACATGGCAGAGGGGCATTGCT
>NW_020667585.1:0-1996 GCF_002925995.2 Terrapene triunguis | reverse complement strand
AAAGAGTGGGTGATCTTAAACTCCTCCTCACTATCTTCATGGTTTGCCTAAGTAGGGATAATTTAATATCTCCCTAATGGTGACGTAGCTAGTCAATATATTCTAGGATTGGAATGTCTCTTTATTAAAAGTCAAAGCATATTTGTAACTTGTGTTTTCATCAAACTTGTCAGATTATTTTAAAACTGTAAATGAACTGAAGTAGAACCTCACTAATGTACAGTTCTTAAAATAACTCTCATACAAGGCAGTCTCTCCCCACTTCTCAAAGACTAAATAGTAATAGAAAACATCATTACAGCATCTGCTAAGACTTACTGAATATGCTACACAACATTTACTGATACATTGTAAGTGATCATAAATTAAATACTAACCTACTGTTGTCAAACTAAAGTACATTTTGATGCATTATCCTTTCTATAATATGCTCACGTGGTAATTTGTATAATTAATTTATAATGGGTCTCCCAATCGCAAGTATGAGTTAGGGTACGTTTACACTACTCGCCGGATTGGCGGGTAGTGACCGATCTATCAGGAATCGATTTATCGCGTCTACATCGATCCCCGATCGCTCTGCCCTCGACTCCTGTACTCCAGTGCAGCAAGAGGCGAAAGCGGAGTCGACGGGAGTGGCGGCAGTCGACCCCATGCTGTGAGGACACAAGGTAAGTCGACCTAAGATACGTCGACTTCAGCTATGCTATTCTTCTCGTAGCTGAAGTTGCATATCTTAGGTCAATTCCCGCCGTGACGAAGTGGGAATGTTCTTAATGTGTTCTTTGAATGCTGAGTGGGGAGTATTGACCTGGGAAGGTTGCAGGGGAGTTTTGCTGGGACTGTCTACATTGAGGATGGGAGATTCTCCTTGAGGGAGGGTACCTGAGCACGTAACATGAGAACCCAGGCGGGGGGTTGGAGGCCAGGTAACACCTCTGCCCCGGAAACTGGACAAAGGACACAAAGGCTGGGGGAGGAGCTGGGGGAAGGCTGAGTGAGATGGCTGGAGGGAGTTTCAGTTTGGAGCTGGCTGGGAAATGGAGAGGGGAGCCCAGAGGGGGCTCAGGCTTCCCAATGGGGCTGTGGTGTCCCTGGGGCCCCCAAGATGGACCTAACTAAGGGGGTCCTGGTGTCTGTACCTGCAAGACCTGTCTTGGACTGTGTTCCTGTCGTCTAAATAAACCTTCTGTTTTACTGGCTGGCTGAGAGTCATGGTGAGTCGCAGGAAGCTGGGGGTGCAGGGGCTTGTCTCCTCTACACTCTGACACAACTCTTCCCCCCCCCCGCCCCCCAGTGTAGACCAGGCCTTAGTGATGTTCTACCATAACTACTTTCTACTCGCTGTCTCAGGCAGGCAGGCAGGCAACGGTTGGAAATATTTTCTTCATAAGAGCTCCTTTGCTAACCTCTTGTTTAGTTAACTGGAGACTGGTCCAGCTGTTACCCTATTTTATCTTTTCTATTATGCTAAAAAAGAGATTCTTGAAAAGTAAACTTTAGAGGAATACAATTGACTATTGCCTGCTACTTTCTGTTAAACAGTGACCCTTAAAAACCTATACAGTTCAGATTTAGGGTTACCATATTTAAAAAATAAAAAAAGAGGACACTCCACGGGCCCTGGCCCCGCCCCTTTCCCACCCCCGGCCCCGCCCCAACCCCGCCCCTTCCCCAAAGTCCCCGCCCTAACTCCCCCTCCTCCCTCCCAGCCACGTGAAAAGGGCTGCCCGAGCGCTACCGGCTTCACGGTTTGCCGGGCAGCCTCCAGACCCTGCGCCCCTGGCCGGCGCTTCCCCAGCGCAGCTGGAGCCCAGGAGGGGAAGTGCCCAGCCGGGGACGCAGGGTCTGAAGGCTGCCCGGCAAACCATGAATCTAGTAGCGCTCGGGCTTCGGGCAGCCCCCTTGCCTCCGGACCCCAGCCGCCGGCCGGGCACTTCTCCTCCCTTGCTCCAGCTGCTCTGCTCCTCCCCCGACTCAGACTTCGGCTCTGTTT
>NW_020667584.1:0-1437 GCF_002925995.2 Terrapene triunguis | reverse complement strand
CTTGGTATTTGCATACAATCCGAGAACCGTAGGAAGACATCTGCCTGCCACAGACATAAACAATCTCTGTCTTGGTTATTCCATCACTTCAGCTGAGGCACCATTCTGTAAACCAATGACAAATTATGCTTCATGAAATTAGCAAGAGGTGAACTGATACTGTTGAGAGAAGCAACACCACTGTGTCTCAGGGAGTGTTTGTCTTACACTTTGCAGATCCCAAATCAAGAGCAGAAGCAAAATCTATGTGATACAACCTTTCTGCAATGAGTTACCACCACCTATGGTCTCCTTACTGAAGGGGAGACTGAAGTGGAACAGAGAGTTTATTCCTTTGACAGTGATGGCCTGTGTCTTGTCAAGAAACTAGGAACCCCCAAGTGTTTGCTTGTGTCTAAGGTGAGCCAGGGTTTCATGGATGTTTAGATTGGAAGGATGTGGTCATGGTCTAGAAATGTACTATGGGGTTGGTCCTGCACCACTGGCAATTTTGTCATTAACTATTGCAGAGACATAATCAAGCCTTATATCTCCAATGAACACCATTACAATTGTATCAGAAGAATTGCAAGCCATGCAACAGGTACACCTCTACCTCGATATAACGCTGTCCTCGGGAGACGAAAAATCTTACCGTGTTATAGGTGAAACCGCGTTATATCGAACTTGCTTTGATTCACCAGAGTGCACAGCCCCGGCCCCCCGGAGCACTGCTTTACCGCGATATATCCAAATTCGTGTTATATCGGGTCACGTTCTGTCAGGGTAGAGGTGTATCTACAAGCAGGAACGAAGATATGACCCCACATTAAATTATTTAGATGGTTTGCATAAGTAGCTGTACGATACTATGCAATGACATGACATTCTTCATGATTAAAAAAAGTCAAAGCCATGTACTCTACTTTCAGCTGGAAAACATATGCTCATATGACAGCTTTCCTTCCCAATGGCACCAAGGATGCAAAACAGGTACACAGCTGGCATCACAATCAGAAATTACCCAATACTTACAGATATGCAAGCAGGCTGAGTTTACTGGGGAATCTTCTTGCCTTCAAGTGAAGAGACATCTGTGTCCCCATCACCTTAATTCAGCCTTCTTGTCTGGGATTTATCACTAGATAGTTCACCACTAATTAAACAATTGCATTTGATTTCTAGCCAGAGAATAGAAAATGTCAAAGAGAAAACAACAATTTCCTAAACTGATAACATGTAATAAGCATTTCTCAGGTCAATTTTTGCATTGTGCATGTTGTCCTTGCCCATCTATTTTGAACTTTAAAAGGCACCAGAGGAACTTTGAGCTACAGAAGAGACCTTTAGAGCATCTCATCTAACCCCCTGCATATCATAGGCTTCCTGTATAGTACAATAGTTACTTTTGGGGCACACACATTCCAGAAAGGCATCTAGTCTTCATTCAATGACATC
>NW_020667583.1:0-2200 GCF_002925995.2 Terrapene triunguis | reverse complement strand
GGTTGTCTGTCAATTAACATGTTTGTAAAGGCTAGTCTGGACACTAACGAAATGCTTGTTCCAGGCTATACCTGTTTGCATTTTACCCTAGGGAACAGCAGTCTAACTCAGGATAAGTCTTGTCTACATTAGATTTTTTAACACATTTGAAGCCATGTTAGCCATGTTTTAGCTAGGCGAGCCAAGGCTAAAAGAGCGAGCTAATCTAATTTCAAACTTCCTTGGCTGTATTGCAACAGAGCTTTTCAATCCTGATGAGATAACTTGATTGAGCTAACACTGAACACATCCTTTTTGTAAAGATAGGGCTTTAATGGACAAAGATGAATTTGTTCTGGCCCAGGGATGCATACAAGACCCAATATACCATCTAGACAGTGCACTAGGAAGGCTGCAAATCAGCTAAAGCTGCCAAAGAAACATTGTGTGGTCTGCGGTTCTTGGTCATTCTTCTGTTTTCATTGCTTAGTGAAATGCCCAGTGAGCATCATGGGAAAGGAAAGGTAGGTTTTTAGTAATTGCCGTAAATACCAAGAGAGGTAAATAGCAGGGTCTGCCACAGGTCTGCACTGGGACCTGCGCTATTCAACATATTCATAATAAATCTGGAAAAGGGGGTAAACAGTGAGGTAGCCAAGTTTCCAGATGATACAAAATTACTCGATTATACAAAATTTCAAAGCTGATTGCAAAGAGTTACAAAGGGATCTCACTAAACTGGTGACTTTTTGTCCTAAGACTACAGGAGTGTTAACAGGCCTTTTCACCTCAAATGGTCCCTTAGAAAGTTTAGCATAAGTAGTTAGTACACAACCTGTTTAACTGTGTATTTAGGTGCGACACTGAGTACATTTCCCAGACCTGAGGAAGAGTGCTGCCATATATACAAAATGATGCGGTCTAAATTAGCTGTTACCACTCAAGATAGATCTTGGAGATGTTAAGTGTATTGATGACACAGCTATCCACAGCTGGGACCCCACAACCCTAGCCCCAATCAACCACAAGGACCACACAAACCCTGTGGTGGGAATCTGAGGCAATTTTCAAAGGGGCAATTCTGATGACAAGCTGCTAGGTAACCATATTATGCACTTAAGATCACAGAGCAGCCCATGACAGTGTGCGTTAACAATTCTTGTATTCCAAGGCCAGAAGGGACCATTTTGATCATCTAGTCTGACCTCCTGTATAACTATTCTAGAGAACTGCCCCAAAATAATTCCTAGAGCAGAGCTTTTAGAAAAACATCCAATCTTGATTTAAGAATTGCCACTGATGGAGAATCCACCATGACCCTTGGTAAATTGTTCCCGTGGTTAATTACTCTCATTTAAAACTGTAGGCCTTATTTCCAGTCTGAATTGGTCTAGCTTCAGCTTCCAGCCATTGGATTATAGATTCATAGATTCTAAGACTGGAGGGGACCTCAAGAGGTCATCGAGTCCAGTCCCCTGCCCTCATAGCAGGACCAAATACAGTCTAGACCATCCCTGATAGATATTTATCTAACCTACTCTTAAATATCTCCAGAGATGGAGATTCCACAACCTCCCTAGGCAATTTATTCCAGTGTTTAACCACCCTGACAGTTAGGAACTTTTTCCTAATGTCCAACCTAAACCTCCCTTGCTGCAGTTTGAGCCCATTGCTTCTTGTTCTATCCTTAGAGGACAAGATGAACAAGTTTTCTTCCTCCTCCTTATGACACCCTTTTAGATACCTGAAAACTGCTATCATGTCCCCTCTCGGTCGTCTCTTTTCCAAGCAGAGAAAACAAACCCAATTCTTTCAGCCTTCCTTCATAGGTCATGTTCTCAAGACCTTTAATCATTCTTGTTGCTCTTCTCTGGAGCCTCTCCAATTTCTCCACATCTTTCTTGAAATGTGGTGCCCAGAACTGGACACAATACTCCAGTTGAGGCCTAACCAGCGCAGAGTAGAGCAGAAGAATGACTTCTCGTGTCTTGCTCACAACACACCTGTTTGCTTTTTTTGCAACAGCATCACACTGTTGACTCATATTTAGCTTGTGGTCAACTATAACCCCTAGATCCCTTTCTGTCGTACTCCTTCCTAGACAGTCTCTTCCCATTCTGTATGTGTGAAACTGATTGTTCCTTCCTAAGTGGAGCACTTTGCATTTGTCTTTATTAAACTTCATCCTGTTTACCTCAGACCATTTCTCCAATTTGTCCAG
>NW_020667582.1:0-1957 GCF_002925995.2 Terrapene triunguis | reverse complement strand
GCTCTCTGAAAAAGACTATTTATGTGCACGGGGATGGCGTGGGAATCTTCCATGGAGATCTCTAGGAAGTTTTCATGGAGGTACTCTGCAATCCTTTGTAGAAGGTTTTTGGGAAGGGCTGCCTTATTTTGTCTATCACAGTAGGACACTTTCACACGCCACTCCAGTATTAACTCTACTGACATAATTGCAGCACACAGCATTCCAGCATAAGGACCAGGTCTGTACCCAGAGGCTTGCAGCATCTGCTCCCTTGCCACCCCTGTTACCCTCAGGAGAGTGATATCGCATAGGGTCACCTAGGAGAAACGGGGGGAAGTTTTCAATGCTAGCCCTTAAACCGCAAACAATTCAACAAGTAATCCGCCCCCCATTTGGTGAAATATGAGTCATGCAACCACGCTTTCCCAAACGTGCCGTCATTGGAAGGGATCACCGTGTATTGCAAGCAGCATTGGAATGTAACCCTTCTGCCCATCTAAGTTGGCAGCAACAAGGGCCGGGTTCTGTATCTAGGGGTTCCGTTTCAATAACGCAATGCAAAACCGGCTCGAGCCCCCACCCAGTGACCTGGGACAATTACATACCACCCCCCTGGGTACCTCTAAGAGGCAATACTTCCCCTCTCGCAAGCACGGAGTCTGAGTGTAGCAGAAAATGTTTAATAACATGAGGTAAACGACATCAGCATAAAATTGGAAAAACACCACAAACAGGATTCATAACACAAACCATGAGCAAAACCCACCCCAGCAAATTGGGCTGTGTCCTTTCCCTTTGGCTCTTGAATCCAGCAATCCAAAAATCACCCAGAGTCCCCAAAGTCCAACACCCCCAAAGTCTCTTGGGTCCAGCAACCACCCAAAGTCCCAAAAGTCCAACAACCCCCAAAGTCTCTGTCCCTGGTCAGTGCAGCCCCAGAGTAAAAGGGGGGGGCACGCAGGGTGTTAAGGGGCACCTTACGTGATCCGAGGCTGGCCAGCCGTCTGTTTCTCCGTGGGGGATTCCGCCGCAGCCTTCACCACGAGCCAGTCCACTTTCCTGCCATCCCACGAACTGCTCCGCTCTACAAGCTGCTCCGCTCCGCTCCCCGACCTGTGAGCCGTTCCAGCCGTCCCCGCAAACAGCTCTGCTCGCCGTTCCTTGGGCCACTCCAACCAGCCCCACAAGGCTCCGCACCACTCGCTGCTCCGCCAGTCGTCCCCACAAACTGCTCCGCCAGCTGCTGAGCAATATAGCTTCAGGCTCCCCCACTAGTTAACACCGCACTCAGTGATCTCAGCTCTTAATAACTTTAGCTCTTTTAACTTTAACTCCCACCTGTTCATGCTCTCTGTATGTGAGTGTATATATATTTCCTCAATATATGTTTCACTCTATATGCATCCGAAGAAGTGGGTTGTAGCCCACAAAAGCTTATGCTCTAATAAATTTGTTAGTCTCTAAGGTGCCACAAGTACTCCTGTTCTTTTTGCGGATACAGACTAACACGGCTGCTACTCTGAAACATTTAGCTCTTTTGTGATTTCAGCTCTTAGCAATTTCAGCTCAGTATAGGAGGGGAGCCCCAGTGCTGGTGCACCCTTGGGCCAAAGTGAATTCAGCTCAGTAGCCTGTAACTAGACTCCTAATAGAATCAAAGTTAGCTCTGACATTCAACGGTGGAGAGAGGAGGTGGTGCAATTGGTGTTTCAAACCCTCAGAGGGAGGCCCATACCATCAGGTACAAACACCTGTCCCCATCCTCTCTCCGTTCACTGGGTTTTGTAACCCATGCCCCTTGTCAAGCAAGTGCTACTTAGGTAATGGTGAAGGACTCACTCAGTCCTTCTGTCATACAACAGTTCCACTGGCCTTGATTCACAGAATCAGGGTAACAAAACTTTATTCTTCCTGCCCCAATAATAGAGAAACTGGGGATCCCACACCAGCCAAAGTAACCACTTTCAGTTGCTGT
>NW_020667581.1:0-2251 GCF_002925995.2 Terrapene triunguis | reverse complement strand
CCCCCCCCCCCCACTTGGTAAGGCAACTCCCATCTTTTCATGTGCTGTATATTTATACCTGCCTACTGTATTTTCTACTCCATGCATCTGATGAAGTAGGTTATAGCCCATGAAAGCTTATGCCCAAATAAATTTGTTAGTCTCTAAGGTGCCACAAGCAGGGCCGGCTCCAGGCACCAGGCACCCAAGCTGGTGCTTGGGGCGGCACCTGGAGGGGGGCGGCGCGGCGCTCCGGCCGCCGGGGAGAGCGGGGCCACAGCCGGGCTCGCCGCCCTCCCCCCGGCGCTCTGGCCGCCCTCCCCCCCGCGCCCTTCCCCCGGCCGCCAGGGGGAGAGCGGCGAGCCCCTGCCGGGGCTCGCCGCCCTGTGCTCTGGCCGCCGGGGGGAGAGCCGAGCCCCAGCCGGGGCTCACCGCCCTCTCGCCGCCCTGCCCCCACCTGCCCGGGGTGGGGGGAGGGCTGGAGAGCAGCCCCTGGCCAGTGTTCCTGCCCCCTCCCTGCCCAAACCCTCCACCCAGAGCAGGGGGAGGGTCAGTGGCTCCCCACAGGGCTCTTACACTGACCTGGCTCTGACTTCCAGCCTGGCCAGGCGGTAGGCCTCAGGGTCCGAAGGGCTACAGCCAGGCAATGGGCTCCCCAGGCTGCTCTTACCTGGGCTGGGCTCCAGCTTCTGGCCTGGCCGGGGGTGGGGTCTTGGGGGAAAGAGGAGAGGCATGGGGCAGGCCCATGGCAAAAAGTCCACTTTCAAAAGTGGGAGGGCCATGGCCCCTTGGCCCACACCCATTCTGGCGCCCATGGCTGGAAGATGCTCATGGGACCAGCTACTTAGGGAATGGTACACCCTGTCGTATAGACAGGTAATGATGCAGGCTGGTGTCATTTCTGAACATGACAAATCAACTTCCTACCGCCAACGGAGTTGTTAGTACACAGCAGATATCTGATAGTCCAGCAAAATTCTCTATGGGTAGCAAAGTAATCTATAACCAGAAGCACAAAGGCATCTGGGATTATTCTTCACATTCTATTGACGAGAAGGAAACATCCTTGAAAAAGTATGGATGGGCCCTGGGTTGATGCCTCAGAAAAGTAAACATTACTATACACGTGATCAAAGGTGGTTAGTGTAGGAAACTGTGTAGGGGAGATTTGCTATGCATGTGAAGAATTGTAATCCTCCCAGTGACTTCAAATGGACGCAGAGTTAGACCAACACTGAGTGAGTCTGAAAACATACCCTAGGAGTCCATGCTGCTGCTAGTCTTATCACTGGCTGCACCTGTGTGCAGAAGAGCCCCATGCCACTAGCCTGAGCACTGCAATCTGAGCAGCACCAAAGTATAGACTCTTCCTAATAAGAAGAGTGCTGTGAGGAAGATCCCATAGCAAATGTTTGCCAGGCATTTTGAAAAGGACATGAAGCACTGTGTAAGCCCAATTATTTATGATGCTTGTGATGGTGGTGGTGTTTTTTGTATTTATATTGCTGAAATAAAGTGATTCTTTCACAAGGAGTGCAGTGTGCTGGTATAAATTAGAAGGTATACTGGCCTGGAAATCATGGTCTATTTTGGAAAGCCCTTCTCATTTACTAATGCTAATGCTAACAACTATGACTAATTTTCATTTACGTAGCTCTTGAGATTCTTAAAGAATTTTGCAAAGTAACATCCCCATTTGATAGATGGGGAAACTGGCGTTAAGTGGTAAACCAGCAGGAGATTGGGGAATGAAACTCGGGTCTCCTGATTCCCAATCTTCTGTTTTAACCTCTAGGGTTAAACAACTCCCTGGTTTCCCTTTATAATGCAGACAGTTTCATGTAGCACAGCATAGCATTCTCCATAGCATTAGTGAATGCAGGCAGCGGAATCTAGCACTGGTACAGTAAAACTATTGGTACAATTCTAAGCAATCACTCGGACCTCTGTAGGGCTCCTCCATGTCCAGAAAACATCAGTTTCTTTGAATCCAGCAAAATCATACAAGTATGAGAATTTAGGACCATGATGGTCTTTAGCATGTGACAAACCATCACAGTTTGATTCACAAGATATAGGCCTCTGATCTATATATTGCCCATCTATCTCTATATCTATACTACCTCCAAAAAACTTACGAATCTTTGCAATCTTCTCTCTGTTAGAAGCTTGACAAACACAGCTGCTATCTATCTCTAGATAGATAGATATGCACATTATCTATTTATCAGCTTTGCAAGTGGCAGAATTGTCTAAAGATCAGGCTTGAGAA
>NW_020667580.1:0-1671 GCF_002925995.2 Terrapene triunguis | reverse complement strand
CTTGTAAGTATTCTCACACTTCTTATCAAACTGTCTGTACTGGGCTAGCTTGATTATCACTTCAAAAGTTGTTTTTTGTTCACTTACTTAATTGGCCTCTCAGAGTTGGTAAGACAACTCCCACCTGTTCATGCTCTCTGTATGTGTATATATATTTCCTCAATATATGTTCCATTCTATATGCATCCGAAGAAGTGGGCTGTAGCCCACGAAAGCTTATGCTCTAATAAATGTGTTAGTCTCTAAGGTGTCACAAGTACTCCTGTTCTTTTTGCTTGTCTTTAGTGAGCCCACTTGACATGTTTTATTGTCCTTGGGTCTGGCTCCCAGCCCCTCTCCAAAGGCTGAGGCTGTCTGGAGGTGCTGCCTTCCATGCCTTGCTCATTCACAGCTCGTTCATTCAACAGGGCAATTGATTAAGGGGGCAGGGGAGAGATCTTGTTCTACTGCAAGCAAAAAGACATTTTTCCTCTCTCTTATTCTATCCTTAGCGGCTATAACGTTATACCGAGGGCCATGCAAAGTTCCTACATGAGGCTTTGATACCAAGTCTCATGAAAACCGAGGTCCCACGTGGGTGACCCACTACAAGGTTATATGAAGAGGGGCAATGTAAATTCATATGAAAATTATCAGAGATTTATCTACACCTGGAGCCTTCTTCCCCGGGTGGGCGGTGACCTCTGAGCCCGGGTTGGACCTCGGTGCTGGACCGCTGCAGGAAGGGGCCGCATCTGCTGCTGAAAAGCGACGCTGTCTGGTAGGGGCCCAGCATTAGACGTGATTCGCACCCTGAAGCTCACTAACCCTGGGGTCGGTGGGAAGGGCTGCCTAGAGGCCCTCGAGCACCTTTGGGAGCTACTATAAGGTCCTTAATTCCCGACAGCGAAGGGGCGAGAAGGTTTCCGCCTATACACAGGAGCTGGAGAGGCTGCTTCAGACAGCAGGTTTCAGAGGGGCAGCCGTGTTCATCTGTATCAGCAAAAAGAACAGGAGTCCTTGTGGCACCTTAGAGATTAACACATTTATTGGGGCATAAGCTTTCGTGGGCTAAACCCAGTGACTGCTGAGCAGATGGACCAGACCGGACTGACTCAGATTGTAAGAGGAACTCAATATCAGAGCCCGATTCTACTTCATGTCCGGCAAAGAGAGCGACAGGAACATCCCCCGACTTACTCCCACCCGATAAAAGAGGAGGAAGACAGGCAGGCTCTGTCTTCACGAACAAGGTCAGCTCCCAGACTGCTGCACTGGGCAGCACAGTATGGGGAGGAGGTGACCAGCCTTCTGTGGTGAAAGAAGTGGTTCGGGACTATTTAGAAAAACTGGACGAGCACAAGTCCATGGGACTGGATGCGCTGCATCCGAGGGTGCTAAAGGAGTTGGCGGGTGTGATTGCAGAGCCATTGGCCATTATCTTTGAAAACTCATGGCGATCGGGGGAGGTCCCGGATGACTGGAAAAAGGCTAATGTAGTGCCCATCTTTAAAAAAGGGAAGAAGAAGGATCCGGGGAACTACAGGCCAGTCAGCCTCACCTTAATTCCTGGAAAAATCATGGAGCAGGTCCTCAAGGAATCAATTCTGAAGCACTTAGAGGAGAGGAAAGTGATCAGGAACAGTCAGCATGGATTCACCAAGGGCAAGTCATGCCTGACTAACCTAATTG
>NW_020667579.1:0-1104 GCF_002925995.2 Terrapene triunguis | reverse complement strand
CAAATCCTGGCTCATCCTGTCTGAAGATCAGAAAATCAAGAGACTCAGACACACATGGCAGAACCTGCCTGACAATCCTGAGAGATCTGACTATGGCTGCATCATGCTGGGTGTCACAGTGCCTAAAGTGGGCCACAGCCGAGAATGCCAAACTTAGGGCAGACTGATAAATTAGAGCAGATATACCCCAAAACTGGTGGCTATTTCTATAATTAGATTTACCAAACCAGTAACAAAAGCAAGCTTTTGTGTCAAGAACCAGCCAAAACACAGTCCCCCATAGGCAATCCAGGACTTCTCACCATCCAGACACCTGGACTTTATGATGAGAGGTTACTGAAAACCCAATTCACCATACATGAGGTTCTACCAATCCCAAAGGATCAGACACCTACCCCCATGTTAATATGTATCTCAGTGTGACAAAGTGGGGATTTTCCCTTGTTATGTTGTATGTGAACCTATGTGAGTCTTACTGTTTTGCATGAATGCTTTGTGTGCCTCAGTTTCCCTGTATATTGCACCAATGTCTAGGTGGTGGGAATAAGGGTGTGTGACTTTTGCGGGGGCTGCTCCAGCTGCCTGCATGGATGCTATGGATGTCCCTTCGTAATCTGAGACCCAGGAGGGGGATGCGACCAGGTGACTCTTAACATAAAAACATAAGAATGGCCGTACTGGGTCAGACCAAAGGTCCATCTACCCTAGTATCCTGTCTACCGACAGTGGCCAATGCCAGGTGCCCCAGAGGGAGTGAACCTAACAGGTAATGATCAAGTGATCTCTCTCCTGCCATCCATCTCCACCCTCTGACAATCAGAGGTTAGGGACACCATTCCTTACCCATCCTGGCTAATAGCCATTAATGGACTTAACCACCATGAATTTATCCAGTTCTCTTTTAAATGCTGTTATAGTCCTAGCCTTCACAACCTCCTCAGGCAAGGAGTTCCACAAGTTGACTGTATGCTGTGAGAAGAAGAACTTCCTTTTATTTGTTTTAAACCTGCTGCCTATTAATTTAATTTGGTGGCCCCTAGTTCTTGTATTATGGGAGTAAGTAAATAACTTTTCCTTATCTACTTTCTCCACATCACTCATGAT
>NW_020667578.1:0-1198 GCF_002925995.2 Terrapene triunguis | reverse complement strand
TCAGCAGCGTTGAATTGCAAGAAGCTGGAGATTATTACTGTCAGCAATGTAACAGCTTCCCTCTCACAGTGATACAGACCATTATAAAAACCTCCCTGTGAACAGTTTGTCACAGCCGGGACCAAGATGGTGAATTTTATTATTTAATGCAAATAAAAAAGAGGAAGTAACTCAAAATATTCCTGGCATTTTATACAGCACCAAACATCCCAAAACCATCAAAGAAACAAATACAGGGATCAGATCACCCTCCGCTGAAGATCAGCTCCATTGGGGTGGAAAGAGTAAGACTCTGCAACTGGATCCCAAGATTATTGTATCCCATTAGAACTACAAGGAGTATCTGATAGCACATATATTCTGGGAGAACAGACCTAATATTCATCCCTATTATTGAAAAACTTCTCATGGGGTGTCTGAAGATCCCAAGTTGTCTTGACTCTAGTTTGGGATCTCATCCAAATGACTGCTCTCTTCCCTAATGCCACTGGAAATCATGGATTCAGTATAAGCTCAGAGAGAGGAGGGTCTCCTACTAAGCCATCAACACCGCTTCCTTTAGTAACTCAGCAGTCTCCCATCCAAGTATTTACCAGACCCAACTGTGCTCTTCCATAGTAGTAGATAGTATCTGAAAATTAATATTATTTGTATCATCTTTCAAGAGCACAGAAAGTTTTGCAGGTCAAATATTCTCCACTCTCCATTTTTTTTCTTCTTCATCGAGGCAAGAGTTCAGAATCCCTCTGAGTTTCCATCTCTTTAATCTCCCCTTGGAGGCTCCATGTGTCAGGGACAAATTTCTGCTGTATCGCAAACCACACCAACTAGTTGCTTCTCATCCTTTCTTCAACCCAGAGGACTTTCTTCTATCTAAACACACTCAGACTAGGACTTTAGACTCTCCACTGATTTCAATGATCCCTTTGGATTCAATTCTGTAGTGAAGCCTTCTCAGAAATAATTAGAATGAAATGAAACTACATCAGTTACCAAAGCATCAAGGTGACTTTTCATGACTATCGACAGATGAATTCCAGAAGACGTGCCTCCTTGTCATATGGTTCTAAAGTTAATAACTGCACATTAGTCACCATGACAATGAGGACAAATAGCAAATCACAGATTTAAACTAGGTGCAGCAAAACACATTTCCTTCCATGCCAGGCTTTGCAGAAAGACGCACCAATGGGAACAC
>NW_020667577.1:0-1734 GCF_002925995.2 Terrapene triunguis | reverse complement strand
TCCTTGCGGTTCTTTAGTTCTGTGCTTTGGAGAATAAGACTGTAGCATTGTGCATTACTAGCTGAGGGAGAGTACAGCACCTCTATTAAGGCCTTGTCCACAATGGTGGTTTATCCCAATTTCAGCTACGTTTTTTGCTGCACAAGTGCAAACCCTTAGCGTAGACAGGGGTAAATTGCTATAAATCACTATTTCCATCCATGCATCTAATCCTCGTTTCAAGCAGGGGTAAATTGCACCAGTGCAAATTGCAGTTTATAGTCTGTTTACACTAGGAGTTTGCACCAGTGCAGCTATACTGAGGGCTGGCTAGCAGTGGCTTAAACCTCCCGTGTAGACACGGTCTTCGATTCAGTTAGAAGCCTGGCACATAAATTGCCATACGCTGTTGAGACTGGAGAGGAACTAAGCATTTCATGTAGCAGCTTGATTGTGGACCCGTTCATTTAGGCTAACGCTAAACTACGTGCTTTTCCTTCTGTTGAACTAGCTGGATTATTTACATGCAGGATGTTCCGAAGGTGCAGTAATTTGAGAGACACATAGTCTAGATTATTGTTCTTTTTATTCAAGGTTTGCCAAGTAGATACTGGCCAATTTCTCTGCCAAGACAAGTAGTAGGGAAGGAAACCATCACCCACTGGCTTCAAACTAGCCCTTTATCACAGTGGTTTTCAACCTGTGGTCCACAGACCTCTGGGGGTCTGCAGACTATGTTTAAGATTTCCAAAGGGGTCTGCACCCCCATTAAAAATTTTTTAGGGGTCTGCAAATGAAAAAACCACTGCTCTACCGCTTCCTTCACAGTGGTAACCACTTCAGAGCAGACCTGTTGGAACGCTTTGTGTCTCAGCCTAACGACTCTGCTTTCGGACATAAAAACCAGAGCTCCTATCCGTTCTACTCCAGCTTGCTTCTCATCATCCATCTACGATGGACAAGAACAGCAGGAGAATAAAGAAACCTTGGACAACCACCCTGGCATGTTCAGAACATAGACTGCAACACCCACCATGCTGCGTGGGACTGGTCACCCCACAGCTGACGTCCGCAGGATGGATTTTGCTCACACCGCTTATCAAGGCTCTAAGTATAATCATGGGATGGGCCCCAGACCAGGGCTACATTTTCTGTGTAAAATCTGGTCTGCCCCTACCCAGCACGCTGGAGGCAGGTCAGGACTAGGAGCATGGACCAGGCTCTGCCCCCTGCACCCCACCTTCCCCTCTGGGATCGCGCTGCTCCCAGCCACAGGGGGATCTCAGGGCACATGTCAGTGTCAGGCTCTAGCCCCTTCGGCGCATGCGTATCCGCCTCCTGCTGCCCCAGCTAGAAGCATACGGCTTCGCTGCACTATGCTGCGCATGCGCCAGCTGATCCTCTGCCGAGAACCGAACGGGCGCTCTGGTTGCGCACGCGCCCTCCGCTCTCGGTGATTGTCCCACTCTCGGCCTCCGTAGTTTTGAGTTATTAGCGAGTTTATTGGCATACTCCGAGTCACGTGACCTGTTAATCGTCTCTGGGAGGGTGCGTGACCCCGTGTGAGCCCCAGTTCCAAGATGGCGGCCACTCGCTGCCGGCGGTCTCTGAAGCTCTGCGAGGAGTGGCCGGCGGAGGAGACCAAGCGGGGCCGGGACCTGGGCGCCTTCCTGCGGCAGCGGGTGGCCCAGGCCTTCCGGGAGGGGGAGAGCACCCAGGTGAGCGCCGCGGGGCGGGAGCGGCCGCGCCCCCAGC
>NW_020667576.1:0-1522 GCF_002925995.2 Terrapene triunguis | reverse complement strand
CACGTGGAGACAGCTGGACGTGTCATTGCTCAGGTGTTCCCGGCACTCGGCCCTGCCTCGCAGAGCTGGGGAGAAAAGGGGGGAGTTCGTGCTACGGCTGGGGTCCCAAAGCTGCCGAGAGGGTGGGAGCCTGATCCCAGGGCTGGGGACACGGCTGGGGGGACAGGGTATGGCAGCCTGGGCTGCAGGCTGTGGGACGGGGGATGTGCAGACACCAGGGTGGGGACAGAGCTCAGGACATGCGGCTCCAGGAACACGTCTCACCCACGGGAGCAGAAGGGGCTTGTGCTGGGGTCGGGGTTCAGACTGGGCTTTTGGCCGCCACCACTAGAGGGCGACACGCTCACAGCCGCAGTGTCAGGCCAGGCAGGGGCGGGGCCTCAATGAGCTTGGAAGAGACGGGGACTGGATTGATTCTGGAGGGTCCAGAGCCCGACGGGATACAGCAGGCTGCTGGGGCGGGAGCATCGCTCCAACAGGCTGCCCATGACGGGGAAGGACCCCGGGGGACCCCTCTGGGAGGCAGGGAGCCAGCACCTGGAGGAGGCCAGGAAGCTGCCGTGTTCCAGCTGGGCTCTGTGACCTCTCAGACCCATGGGTCAGCTCCCTGCTTGGTCGGCTCCACGTGCCACTCCTAGTCTCTGCGGTGCCCGGCCCCAGGCCCAGCGCCCAGAGCTGGGCAGTGCCTCTGGGCCAGGGATACGGCTCTGCACGGGAGCAGCTGAGACCATCAAACTGGTCTCACTTGTGCGCCCAGCCAGGCCTCGTGCTCGCTCATTGCCCCCCAACTAGTGATGTGGCCCCCCTCCCACAGCCGGGGGGCGGGCGGGACGTGCTCTTCCCAGCCCTGTCTCTGTGCCCTGCCTTTGGGAGCTTGCTGAGATTTGGGGACCGTCAGGCTCAGCTGCCCTGCAACTGTCCCTTGCGAGGGCAGCTTCTCGTCCCCATGGGGCCCACTTGTGGCTGGTCTCCCACTCTCTGTCCCTGCTGGCCCCAATACCCCAGCTCAGCGCTAGGAGGCGCTGTGGTACAGGGTGCTGAGACCCTGACAACCTGAGGGAATGAAATATTTCATGGGACTTTGCAGATATCCCTCTCTGGGAGAATTACAATGTTCCCTTCCTCAGGGCCAGATTTCAGTGACCCCACGTGAGACCTGAGGGGACAAAATGCCCCGGGCACACCCTCTGCCCCCCAGCCCCATCTAGGGGCCTGCAGCCCTCAGCCTGCCCAGCACGGCTGGTGCCCACATTGAGATTCTGACCCCAGCAGCCTCAGACCCCACCGCTGCAGAACTTGGCCCAGTGATTCATTTGTGCCAGGGCTTGTCAGGGCCGACCCCAGACACCTCTGGGCTTGGCTGTTCATAGCCCTGGCGCCTCTGGCCCTGGTGGTTCAGAGCCCCGGCACCTCTGGGCCTGGCAGTTCAGAGCCCCGGCACCTCTGGGCCTGGCAGTTCAGAGCCCAGGCACCTCTGGGCCTGGCAGTTCACAGCCCCGGCACCTCTGGGCCTGGCAGTTCA
>NW_020667575.1:0-1281 GCF_002925995.2 Terrapene triunguis | reverse complement strand
ATTTATTTGGGCATAAACATTCGTGGGCTACAGCCCACTTCATCAGACGCATGGGTTTTAGGCCACGAAAGCTTATGCCCAAATAAATGTGTTAGTCACTGAGGTGCCCCAAGGACTCCTCGTTGTTAGAGCTCTACTGGTGCCCCAGGGGGGAGGGATAGCTTAGTAGTTTGAACATTGACCTACTAAACCCAGCGTTGTGAAGTCAATCCTTGAGGGGGGCACTTAGGGATCTGGGGCAAAATCAGTACTTGGTCCTGCTAGTGAAGGGGGCTGGACTGGATGACTTTTCAGGGTCCCTTCCAGTTCTATGAGATAGGCATATTTCCATATACTTATAGTTATCCCAGCCCTTAGCTCCCTCCCCCACACCCTGACCTCACCAAGCCCAGTATCCTGTCTTCCAACACTGGCCAATGCCAGAGGGAATGAACAGAACAGGGAATCATCAAGTGATCCATCCCCTGTCGCCCATTCCCAGCTTCTGGCAGACAGAGGCTGGGGACACCATCCCTGCCCATCCTGGCTAATAGCCACTGATGGACCTATCCCCTTATCTAGCTCTTTTCTGAACCCTGTTATACCATCAGCCTCACAACATCCCTTGCCAACGAGTTCCACAGGTTGACTGTGCGTTGTGTGAAGAAATACTTCCTTATGTTTGTTTTAAACCTGCTGCCTGTTCATTTCATTGGGTGACCCCTAGTTCTTGTGTTAGGAGAAGGGATAAATAACATTTCCCTATTCGCTTTCTTCACACCAGCCGTGATTTCCTAGACCTCTGTCATATCCCCCCTTAGTTGTCTCTTTTCCAAGTTGAACAGTCCAAGTCCTTTTAATTTTTCCTCAAATGGCAGCTGTTCCATCCCCCTCATCATCATGTTGCCTTTCTCTGTACCTCTTGTGAGGCTGGCAGACCAGGCCCCAGCTCAAGCCAAGGTCCCCTTGTCTCAAGGGAACCCCGACAAATATGTTGCTGAAACTGGCCTGGCCCCCCGAGTGTTAGTATTGCTCAGACGGGGGTCAGGATGCTACGCATGTGGGTCGTGTTTAGACTGTATGGAATGGTGGTGAGCTGCCGCCGGCATCAATCTCACGTATCACGTCTGTATCCCCTAGTGCAGGGGTTGGCAACCTTTCAGAAGTGGTGTGCCGAGTCTTCATTTATTCACTCTGATTTAAGGTTTCGCGTGCCAGTCATACATTTTAACGTTTTTGGAAGGTCTCTTTCTAGAAGTCTATAATATATAACTAAACTATTGTTGTATGTAAAGTAAATAA
>NW_020667574.1:0-1061 GCF_002925995.2 Terrapene triunguis | reverse complement strand
CTGGGGGGTGCAGGGCAGAAGGCTGGGGTGCTCGGCTCGTGGGGGTGCTCCCAGCCCCCTGCCATGAGCGGCTCATGGCAGGGGGCTGGAAGGCATATGCCCTGTTCCACCTCCTTCCCCAGGCTCCGTCCCTACCTCTCTCTACGTCCTCTACGGAGCTGTGTGCACGCTGCCGCTCTTCCCCCTCCCCCTCCCCCTCGCTAGGGCAGAAGGCTGGGGGAGGGGGAAGAGCGGCAGAAAGCTGACTGGCGCAGGGACGGAGAGGAGGAGGGGCAGGAAAGCACCATGCTGGGGGAAGAAGCTGGGGAAGGGGGAAGCTTGGCTGCCGCAGAACCAAGCTTCTGCCTCCTGCCCCCACAGGGGAGAGCGGTGGGCGGGGGGGCTGAGTGGGGCTGGGGGCCGGGACCGCGGCAGGAGCTGCCTGCCACTCAGAATCGGCTCGCGTGCCGTGTTTGGCACGTGTGCCGTAGGTTGCCGACTCCTGATCTAGTCTGACCTCCTGCACAACGCAGGCCACAGAATCTCACCCACCCACTCCTGTAACAAACCCCTAACCTATGCCTGAGTTATTGAAGTCCTCAAATCATGGTTTAAAGACCTCAAGGTGCAGAGAATCCTCCAGCAAGTAACCCGTGCCCCACGCTGCAGAGGAAGGCGAAAAACCTCCAGGGCCTCTGCCAATCTGCCCTGGAGGAAAATTCCTTCCCGACCCCAAATATGGCAATCAGTTAAACCCTGAGCATGTGGGCAAGACTCACCAGCCAGCACCCAGGAAAGAATTCTCTGTAGTAACTCAGATCCCACCCCATCTAACATCCCATCACAGACCATTGGGCATATTTACCTGCTAATAATCAAAGATCAATTAATTGCCAAAATTATGCTATCCCATCATACCATCCCCTCCATAAACTTAGCAAGCTTAGTCTTGAAGCCAGATTTGTCTTTTGCCCCCACTACTCCCCTTGGAAGGCTGTTCCAGAACTTCACTCCTCTAATGGTTAGAAACCTTCATCTAATTTCAAGTCTAAACTTCCTAATGTCCAGTTTATATCCATTTG
>NW_020667573.1:0-1017 GCF_002925995.2 Terrapene triunguis | reverse complement strand
CAACCCCCCCGCCCCGCAGGGGTGCCTGGACCTGCCCATGGCCTCGGTCTACCAGGTACTGCTCCCTGACCCCCCCGAACCCGCCAACCCCTCCCGCCCCACATGGTGTGCCTGGACCTGCCAACAGCCTCTGTCTGCCATGTACTGACCCCCTGGCACCCCCGGAACCACCCAGCCCCCTTGGGGACCCCCCCCACAGTGTGCCTGGAGCTGCTCAAGGCCTCGATCTACCAGGTACTTTCCCCCGGGGGGGCCCCCCATGGTGTTCTTGCACCCCCAGGGGCCACCCATAGTCCCTGTGCATCCCTGCCCTATACAGTGTGCCTGAACCTGTCCAAAGCCTTGGTCTACCTGGTACTGCCCCCTGGACCTTATCCCTGCTGGGAGGAGACCCTCCCATCCCCTGCATCGTGTGCCTGGGGGACTGCTCAATGCTTCTGTCTGCACGGTTCCCTCTACCTGTCCTCCCTTCACAGTATGCCTGGACCTGGCTAAGGTTTCATCTACCAAGTACCCTCAGATTTGATCCCCCACCCCTGGTGATCCCCTGTTCCCATACCCCTGTACAGCATTGCCTGCACCTGCCCTTGATCTTGTTCTACCAGGTACCCACCCATGGGACCTCAGTCCACTATATACCTTCCTGGGACCTCTTCTCCGTCCCCGCTGCCACTGCATGGACCTGCCCATAGCCTCTGTCTTCCTGGCTCCTCTCCCAAGCCTGACCTCCCTCCTGCATCCTCAGGATGGTGTGCCTGGGTCTAGACAAGCCTGTCTTCTACAGAACCCCTCTGCCAAGGGCTGACCCCTCCTGTACCCAGAAGACCTTATCTCCACGCCCCTCATGCTGTCTCGCCCTGCCCACGGCCTTGGTCAGCTAGCTTCTATTCTCCAGGAAACAGAACCGTCACACCACAACCCTGCTTCTGGGGGGAGGGGAGCCCCCCATTGCTCTGGGACTGTGCACTTGAGCCTGCCCAAGGCCTGTGTTTCACACCTGCACTCAGCCTCCCATTC
>NW_020667572.1:0-1032 GCF_002925995.2 Terrapene triunguis | reverse complement strand
GAAAAGTGGATCCTTCAATCAAGGGGGCTGAAGTCTCTGAGTCTGGGAACTGAATGTAGGTGAGAAACCTGCTTAGGCAAAGACTGTAACTTGTTGAAGTTATGTTTTAGTCTTAAAAGCTTTTTTCCCCACTTTTGTTTGTAACCCTGTCTATCTTTATCTCTTATATGTGAACTCACTTAAAACTTCTCTTTTTTTAATTGAATAAGCTTGTTTTACTTTTTATCTAAACCAACCCTATGCTTTGACTGAATTGAAGTTGTTGTTAATACCAGTCAAGATAACAAGCTGCTGTTTCTGTCCCTTTAAAGGAGCAGCAAACTTAATAACTTCCCTGAGTGTTTCAGGCACCCAGAATTGCAGGGCAGGTGGTGACACATCCCCTCATTGGTCTAGACTGAACCCCAAAGTGTCACATGTGTACATAACAGCAGACAACAATCATGGTTTAGGAGCAGGGAGGGTGTGATAAAAGATCATATTTGGTAATGTGGAAGAAAATTATGCTAGCCCTAATGGTCTAGGTCTTTGCTTGCTTGGCCTGGGCCCGCCTTGTGGCTAGCAGGTCCAAAGCCTGAACTAAGAGTTGGAACAATTTGCAATAAGTGCCTACTGCTTTTGAAATATAATAACTGCTTGTGTGTCGCAATAAAAGTAACCTATAAGTGTGAAGCAATTATAAATGTAACTCATACCCTCCCCTATACCAATTGTGTAACTATGCCATTGTGTTACTGTACCCCGTGAAGGGCATTGTGTAACAGCACCCCGTAAAAGGCAAAGTTGCAGCAAGATGCTGGAAAGTACTGAGGAGACCTTAACTCAATTACATCCATACAAGGCAAGGTTGCAAAAGAGTGCTGGAAAGTACCAAAAAGACCGTAACTCTTAACCTGTGTTAATTCCAAATAAGGTCATTATTACTCAGGTATGTGTAATTTGTCTGTGGTTTTAAGTTTTAAAAGCTCCTGTATGCTTTGCTTCGAGGAAGCAGTTGGTGTGTATTCAATAAACGGGCCTCAGCCTGAATCT
>NW_020667571.1:0-2620 GCF_002925995.2 Terrapene triunguis | reverse complement strand
ATACACCATTCCCCAGGCCAGGGACTGGACCTGCCCACCCCCCGGCGTTCCGCGGGCCCGTGTGGCTCCCTGCGGCCCGGCTAGGTACCTTGCAGGCGGAGTAGACACCCAGCTTCTCCGCCCGAAGAGCAGAGCGCAGCTGCGCCTTCTTCCCCGCGCTGCGGGCCGAGCCGGGCTCCCCGCCGCCCCCGGGGCTCTCAGCGGCAGCACAGGCAGCCAGCCCGCCCGAGCCTGCTGCCAAGAGTTTCACAGACACTTGTGAAAGCTGTGACCTGAGCCTCAGTGTCATCGCCCCCTCCTCTGTGAGCGGGGGTCCACGTTACTCTGCAGGGACGTGTGGGATTCAGGTCATTAATGTTTGTAAAGTGCTTTGAGACTCAGATGACAGAGGCTGTATAGATGCACAGCAGTCGTCATTGCTGCAGTTACAAGATTTTGTTTGTTTGTTGCAGACACAGCCTGCACTTCCCTCAGCAGCTGGGGTCTGATTCCGCCTCGGGTAATTCCGCTGACTTTGATGGCGTTACTCCTGGTTTACACGGGCGTAAGCGAAAGGAGAATCAGGCCTCTCACAATTATGAATCCCTCCCCATTCCGAAGGACTTTGAATCTTTCCAGGCCACCTAGACAAGAATTAGCTCACCCACTACTACCATGCAGCCACTTCTGGGCTTGGACAGGGCAGCCGTTCAACACCACAGAAACAAGGATGTGAGAGGGGTTTGGTTTCATTCGCAGACTGAGCCTTCCCTTTAAAAGCACTGCTGTCCAGAACCCACCTGCTGTATTTTTATCCAATACATCTTAACCCCACTGAGAATTAAACAGCAGTTTAAAAATCCCTTCTAATTATCCAACATGTTATCCCAACTCTCATGTATCTGCGTTCTCTAGGCAACACGCTCACTCACTCTTTACGGACCAGACAGGCTCCCTTTCCACAGCTTTTTAATTGTCTTTCTAGTGCAAACGGAGGCTACCTGCCCCGCTTGGCTGACTCGCTTAATGAGGCTCAGTTGCATCTCCTCAGACCCAGACCAGCTAGGCCTTTGTAAAACCTGGGTGAGACCATGGGACTTCAGAACAAGTTCCCTGGCAAACGCTCTGTGCCATGTAGCTGCTAGCAGCCTACAGTCAACCCCACAGGTAGGACCCCGGGGGTGCAGACGTACCCCATGGTGGACGAAGAAGAGCACTAGAGGCGTCTGTTTCAAAGGGATCCCACAGGAGGGTTTATGTAGTTCCTCACATCTATACAATGTGGATACTAGAGAACAAAGGCCATGGGCCAAAAAGTGCTCACACATTACACCACCGGCTTTGCATCGTGTGACTGGAAGCAGGTGATTTTTATGCTAAAAGAATGCGGATACAAGCGTTTATTCAGCAGGAGGGCCCGTAACATACAGCAAAGCTTCGGGCCCTTGCTCTCCCCACCTGAATACGCCGGGGTAGAGCTGGCTCTGACGGAAGCAGCGGTAACGTCGCATGACCCGCAGTACGTCTGCAAAGCCGCAGAAGGGGATTTAGCTACACAATTTCCTACAAAGCTAAATCCCTGCCACACTCATTGCAACGCCAAAGCCGGCCCTGCGGCTGGATCCCAGGGCATCTCCCGTAAAGCCGGGCTGATGAAAAGGCCCCGGGGTCCCTCAGGAAAGCCAAGCCCGGCTGCATCACAATGCGCTGGACAGAAAGCGAACACGAGGCACATGGCTAACTCTGACCGTTTGGTGACTCTCCTGCCGGCAGATCTTTGCTGGTTGTGATCCAATAAGCACTAAGACAGCTATTCCCCAGAGGCAGGTAGACCTCTCTGCACAGCCTGACTTCTGCACAACAGAACGGAAAGCCCTCCCCCACCCTCCAACAGCCTTCAGGCAGGTGGGAAGGTCTCCCTTCCCTCCCATTCATTTGAGCTCCGAGGGTCAGCACTGTGCGATGCCAGAGACCAGCCAGAGGTCTCCCTAGGAGATACAGATGCACCAAAGAACTTTGGGGCCAATGGACTGAGTCCCAGTCGGTCACAGGGTGGGAAATAACTGGATCAGGAGGCAGAACCACTTGTAGGTATCGGTCTTTCCCCCTGGATTTCTCCCATGACTGGCTTGAGAGAGCAGGACACAAAAGACAAATCAGTATCATACCTAGGGTGACCAGATGTCCCGATTTTATAGGGACAGTCCCGATATTCGGGGCTTTTTCTTATATAGGCACCTATTACCCCCCCACACACTCCGTCCCGATTTTTCATACTTGCGTTCTGGGCACCCTAATCATACCATTGTACATGGTCTCTCTCTCTCTCTCTCACACACACTCCCCAGCCCTCCTCCTTCCTACTCCTCCATCCCTCCCTCACCTGCCTGCCACCTTGTCCCATTCTCTCCCGCTCTGCCAGGCTTTTCTTTCTTCCCCCCTGCCCCAACCTCCCATCAAACTCTGCCAGTCTCTCTCCCTCTGCACTGGTACAATATGGTTGCCCAGCCCAGCCCAGCCGATTAACAGCACTCACAAGAAGCCTCTCTCAGCATGAGGAGTTAAAAAACAAAAACAAACCTTTATCCATCCCCCAGAATGAAAGATTTAAAATAAAGCCATTAAGCGATGTTAAGGCTGG
>NW_020667570.1:0-3264 GCF_002925995.2 Terrapene triunguis | reverse complement strand
CCCCCCCCCCCCCCCCCCCCCAAGCCGATTTTTCAGGCTGTTGGCTCCAAAACCCCAGGGACTCAGCCTGGTTCTCACTTACCCTAAAAGGCCCCTTATACCACTCCGGCAGGGCAGAGGGGGTGTGGCTAATTGATGCCCCCTTTACCGGACCAGAGTGGTATAAAGAGGCTGTAGTGTGAATGAGAATCAGGCCCTAAAGCCCTCTGCCCACACACAGCAGGGAGTGACAGTACAATGCCCTCTGATGGAAGGACACCCCCCCCAGAGCAGAGCGCAGTCTCCGTGATGTGGGCCATCTCCGGTCTCCCCGCTGAGGGGGCCAGTTAGCAATGGCTGTTCTGATCCAGACCTCTGGCCAAGCAGGAACTAGACGGGGAGCCCAGCTGCTCACAGGCCGACGAGGATCAGCTGTCTGATCATTGCCAGCCGGGGCTGGCTTTGAACTGCTGACCCTGCACTCAAAGGCAGAACATTAGACCCCATATTCAGAGCCGCGAGGAGCCGGATTGGGCCCCGGCAGAGCTACACCCAGCCATCGACTGGCACCAACCGCATCCCACACAGGGGAAGACTGAGCCGGCCACGGCACGCTATGTAACGTGCAGCTGCGGCATCGCACGTTGGGCTTTGTTCACAGCTCTCGTGGTGCGGACGTGGCAGCTCCCAGCTGGTCCAGGCCAGTGCTGGGGGCAACAGCCCGGGAAGCAGCAGCTACGCACGCAGCTTAGCTCTGTAGACACAGCAACCCTGCGCCCCTTCAGATCCCACAGCGGGGTTGCTCCCTGCTGAAATCCCTGGCGGGCACGAGCCAGGAAGGGCTCACGCACCCTCCAGCGCCGCTCTGCCCCCCAGCTCCTTTGAACCTGGTCATCTAGAGCCCCAGACGTGCTCCATGTTTGTCTCTTGCTTGGTGTGGAAACCCAAAAGCGGAGGGTTTTTTGTTTTTGTTTTTTGTTTTTAACGCCCGTCCCACGACTCTGGTGGTGATGCCCAGGCAGCGCAGTGAGGCAGGCTGGGCCCATCGCTCTAGAGTGGTGCAGCGACCCACCCATGGGCGGGCGGCAGTAGCTGGCCCGCTGACGAGGAGCAGGTGCCGTTTCTGGGCGCGCTGTGTGGAAGGTCTCACCAGCTGATACGACGTTTGTTATGAATTTGGGGGCTGGACGCAGACCGGTTTGTTATTGTAGGGTCGCTCCCGAGCGCTGAGCCACACACACTGGTTTGTTATCGTAGGGCTGCTCGGTACCACGACACGGCTGATTTCGAGACGAAAGGCGGGTCGCGGCAGGCACGGCCAGCCTATGCTTTCTCCAGAGCCGCCCCTTGGGAACCCTCCCCGGCCCCCAAGCTGGCGTTTAACCTGTTGTTGTCCGCGTCTGTGCCCTGGTACAGCCCCTCCATCTGGACGCAGCAGTCCCTGGGGTCCTTGGCCCCCTCCTGGGGGCTCCGGCCTCCGTTCAGCGGCACCTTCTCCTGATTGGACACCTTGGTGGCTTCGGGGGTGTTGCATCCTTGCACCTTGCTCTTGGCCTTGAGCCTGTTGTGGTAGGAGAAGCCGGCCATGGCCATGGCTACGGCCAGCGTCAACGACAGCAGCACCGTCACCGTCACAAACTGCGCCCAGTAGGAGCGGTGCCCGCCCTGTGGGCCTGCCCCCCGCTCCAGCCCTTGCCCGACCATGCTGTCCCCTCCGCTCTCGCTCAGGATGTTGTCTTCCGTGGGGTCCTGCACCACATAGCGGGCCACAGCTTGGCGGTGCCCGTTCTCGCTGGCCCAGCACGTGTACTCGCCCGCCGCCTGGCGCTGCATGATGATCACCAGCATCTTATTGTCCAACATCGTCAGCCCCGCCGGGGTCTTATCCCCTGGGTAGCTCCAGTTGTAATTGGCCAGGGCGGAGAGCTGCGGGCAGGGCAGCCGGATCACCGAGTTCAGCGCTGGGCTCAAAGCTGGAAAGATACAAGGAGGGGAGAGGGAGCGGTGAGTCTCTGGCTGCCCACCCGGACCAGCTGCCGCTGCTGTTCAAAGAGCTGGCGCCAGCCCCTTGCGACTAGAGCCGGGGCGAGTCCCGGCGTTTGCGGGGAACAAACTTCATTTCAAATTGGACCGACCGTGATCATTTTCGGGGCCCATCGAAAAGTGAAAAACAAAAAGTGTTTCAGGTCAAACGAAAGGTTTCGATTTTGAGCGTTTTTAGATGGCTAATCCATTTGGAAACGAAAGGAAATTTTGAACTGAAATGTTTCAATATTTTTGGAAATTGTTGAGGGGTTTTTTTTTGGACAAACAAGTGGTGTGAAACTGACATGAATGCACGAAATGTTTTGGTGTCTCTGAATCAGCATTTTTCATTACAAAAAACATGGTGCCTGTGAAAAATTTCATGCAGCTCCACTTCCAACCTGGGCACCTAGTGAGAAACCTGATTTTCAAAGGTACTGAGCACACACACCCCCGCATCCCCTCTCTCTGCACCTCAGGGGGCGTTACCACAAAACAAAGCAGTTTGGAGAGTCAGACCAGGAAGGGCTAGACTCTGAGTGCAGTATAAACTACACGGAAGCAACTGGAGTGACTCTGGATTCACACTGGTGTCACTGAGAGCAGAATCCAGGCTGAAATTGGAGTCAACGGGCTCAGTTCTCCACTGCCCTGCACCTCGGGCAGTCACTTACTAATATTTAGGGCGTCCTTGCACTGGTTGCGGGAGAAACCGGGAGCCAAGAGACAGTGCCTGCGCTGAAGAGTATATCTAAGTACAGCGGGTGCCAGTTTGCAGCAATCCCAATATGACCAACTTTCGGTTACTAGCGACATTTTGCCGGGAGCTGATCCCGTCCCACTGGGGATCCAGATCCTGGCAACAGGCAGGCTGCTTAGCGACAGCTGGTTTCGGAAGAAAGGCCCCGGCCACAGGCAGGTTTGCAGGGCTGCACCCAGGGGAGGAAGCGCCAAGGTCCCAGGCTTGGCACATCCGACCCTGGCTACAGCTGGGGACCCACCACCTGCACAGGAGGGAACAGGCTGGGGTGCCTGCATCCTCAGCCAAACTGGGGAGCACCTGCTGGAGTCCTGGCACTGCGGGTGGGGAGGGGAGGCTGCAGGCTGGGCAGCAGCCCGGGTGAGGGCAGTGGGCGCCTGCAGGGGTGCACGGTACCTTCTCCAGGCTGCGCCCTGCCCTGGCACAGGGGGCCTGGACTCGGCACGTCCCAAAGCTTCCTTTCCGAGTTGCAGCCAGGAAAGGAAGCGCTGGGGCACGCT
>NW_020667569.1:0-1199 GCF_002925995.2 Terrapene triunguis | reverse complement strand
TATCAGAAGACATGGTAAGTTTGATCCACTAGCCAGATCCAGCCTATTCTGGAATTAAAGTTTAAAGTAACTGTATTGAGAAAGAAGTTTGCCTTTCTTAGTAATGTGAGCTACCTGAAAATTGCTGTTCAAAAAGTTTGCCTCATTGAAGAGTCAACACACCTGTACTCACTTTTTTTCTAATATAGTATGAAATCTAGGAGGAACAAAAGGAAATACTATTATTTGTAAATTGTATAACTAATAGAATCAGTTGGGAAAGTTGCTCTTTGCATCAAAATTTATCACAAAAATTAAAATATTGTTGTTATTGTCAAATTTTCTTTTTCAGAATTTTGTAAAAAAAAGTAAAAATAAACTTTGATAAAACAGAAGTTTTCAGTCAAAACATTTTGTTCTTTAGTCACCAGAAACAATTTCTTCTTGTTATTGAATTGATGAAAGTCCTAAAATTATTCTATTGATTGATTGATTTGCAAAAATCTCTGTTTCATCAAAAAGACAGTGCCTATTGAAAAAAATGTGATAATGGAAAATTTCCAATACATTAACCTGTGGAATTTACTGGTATAGTAACTTTAATGAAGCAAAGAAGAAAAAAAGAAAATATATGTATAGATACATAGAAAGATTGATAGATGCCCACTCATTTCCAATCAGTGCAGAGAAGTGGGAATCTCATCTCTTGTGTTCTGTCCTCAGCTGTCTTTGTGATTTGAACATATTACTTCATATCCTTGCTTTAGTTTCCCCACCTTAAAATGGGCACAATCATGCAGCCAATTTGAACTGCAGTTCATTAACAAGGTAGGTAGGGGTAAAGCCAGTTGGGTGATGGTGGAGGGAGATTCCTATCAACATCAAAAGCTATAGAATTTCCCCAAGTCTTTTGGTTTTGAAGAGGCAGATTATCATTTATACTAACAACACTTCACACCACTCTGGCAGTGGAATGGGGGTTTAAAATCAGAGTGAGTTATACTTATTACATACATTTTAAGGTCCCTTTATATTGTTACAGCGGTGTAAAATGACCTTAATGTAAATGTGAACCAGATGTGAAATATTCCTGTATTTGTTATATATTTAGATGGGGAGAAAGCAAGATAAACCATGTTATGATGCACCATTTTTCAGCAGCCAAGGCTATTATGTGTCATCCGGAGAGAAAAAACATTATGAATGAAGGGAGTTTGTAT
>NW_020667568.1:0-1410 GCF_002925995.2 Terrapene triunguis | reverse complement strand
TAGTGGGGCATTAGCTGCATTTCCCTCATCTGACCCTGCATTGAATGGCCCAGATCTTAAGGGTCTCGCTCAGTAACTTGGGTTTCAGAGGTGTGGTGCCTGCCACCCACAGAGCCAGGCCCCTAGGAGAGAATGGGGGCATGAAAGACCTGGAGCTGCCGCGAGGCATTGTAGTAGCTCAGGTGGACACAGAAATTTATGTCAACTTCACTCCTAATGATAGAAAACTCCACCAATATTGATCTTTTCCTGCAGAATTTTTTGATTTTGCCAAAAATCACATTTTCTCTTGGGAAACATGTTTCATTAGAAACGTTTTGACCAGCCCTACTTATCATTTAGCCCAATGTACAGGGCATGCAGAGTGATTTGGCAGCATTTTCAGCTCACTTTCCACTGGGGTAAATGGTGCCATGAAGTGCATAGATTGTAAGGTCCAAAGAGAACATAGTGACCCTAGATTCATACATTCTAAGGCCAGAAGGGACTAGTGTAATCGTCTGACCTCCTGTATAACGTGTACAGGGAGACGCTGGCAAACCAGTAAAGTGCCTAAAACCACTATGGCTTATTGTTAAAAAGCAACCTAGTCAGCAGGCTGTAAAGTGGCCATGCAGCTTGACCAAGGCAGGAGGGGAGGGGGTTTTGGGGTGCCACAGAAAGGGCAGCTTGACCCCGCATCCTTCCTGATAAGAATTGTGTTGAAGTTGCTGATACATGCTTTTTAAAAGAGTAGGCTATGCCCCAGGAATGTCTATTGAGATCTCAAGGATGCAGGCTCTGGAAAAACCCACACCTGGTTAATCAATAATCAGAAGGAACCTCTTGCTGGATCATTAAAACTGCTTACTTAACAAGGTTTCTTTAAGGGACATGTCATTGTATTACCAATGTATAAATAAGGGGACTCCTTTGGGGGACTCTTCAGGACTGGTCTGTCCCTCTGGATGCATCTTGTGTTCCCCAGCAGCAGACGGGCTGCCACTGTGCCACTCGAGAGCCACACTCAGCTTTGGTAATTATCAAGGGTTAAGGGTGTTTTACTAATCTTGTTGCGGACGTGTGTAAGGCTTGGTCTACACTAACGCCCTAATTCGAACTAAGGTACGCAACTTCAGCTACGTGAATAACGTAACTGAAGTCGACATACCTTAGTTCGAACTTACCGCGGTTCAGACGCGGTCCACACGCGGCAGGCAGGCTCCCCGTCGACTCCGCGGTACTCCTCTCGCCGAGCTGGAGTACCGCAGTCGACGGTGAGCACTTCCTGGTTCGACTTATCGCGTCCAGACCAGACGCGATAAGTCGAACCCAGAACTTCGATCCCCAGCCGCCGAACTAGCGGCTGGGTGTAGACCAGCCCTAAGTGCGTGAGTCTAAGTAAAGTTTAGCTTTAAGTGAAAGCACTCT
>NW_020667567.1:0-1418 GCF_002925995.2 Terrapene triunguis | reverse complement strand
AAGGCCACTGCTCTAGTCAATCGACTACACATCTTTCAGAAGTCAGAGCAGCAGCAACTTAGGGCCTATGTAGTTTTCTTTTAAGCAAATACGGACAAATAGCAGGTCCAATTCTGCAGACTGCTGAGTGCCCTCAGCACACTGGAGGATCAGGCCCAAAGCAGGTTGGTTCCTAAATAACCAACAATGCTCTTAATGCATGCAAGAGCAAGAATACATCAAGTACTGTATAAGATTTTCACACAGCTGAAGAATTTTCACAGGTACGTGACTTCTCCTGTCGTATTGACCTGTGTGGGGTCTTAATTGTATCAAAGTGTATTAAACAAGCTATAACGGAAAGATAATGAGGCCAACATATGAAAGAACAGAATCAGAAGACTTCGTGACTCATCCTACATAACTGAAAAAACAAAAAAAATTCATAGACACCCACGATTTCAATTAAAAGAATTTCCCAAGTCTCCTGAAAAAAAACCTCTACAGAAAAAAAAAAGTATTATAAAGGTCTAAATCCTGTAGTAACTGGGGTTTTGTGCCTAAGGAAGGAATACAGACTTTTCATTGCTGGGTTTTTTTATTCCATTTTTTTGTGCGGCTTTTCACAGATTCATAGATTGTAAGGCCCGAAGGAACGATTAGATCCTGTAGCCTGATGTCCTGTATAACATAAGCCATAGAATTCTATCCAGTTACCCCTGTAGCGTGTCCAATAGCCTGTGCTTGGCTAAAACATTCAGTCTTGAACTGAAGCCTTCAAGAGATGGTGAATACACCACTTCCCTTAGTAGTTTGTTCCAGTGGCTAATCACCTTCTCTGTTAAAAAATGGTGCCTCCACCAACTACCGCACTTATCAATGACAATCCCACCAACTCTTCTCAGCCAGCGATCCACGTCTCACTCCCAGCACAGAACAAAACTGCCACTAATTGGAAAAATACTCTATGTACACATAGAAAATATAGGATATTGAAATTCCTATCTTGGTTTCTTTCTGAGTCAAATAAATGAATATAACTCCAGAATAAAATAACATCAATTCCTGATCAGTATGTTTCTGCCCATATATATAATGAGCACTACAGCTTCAGGGTTGTGTTCCACCTGCCCACACCTCCAAACCCAGTGCTTCATGCCAAACATGAGCCTAAGGGTACATCTACACTGCAATTAGACACCCACGGCTGGCCTGTGCCAGCTGACTCGAGCTCAGGGGCTGTTTAATTGCAGTGTAGACGTTCAGGCTCAGGCTGCACCCCGAGCTCTGGGATCCTCTCACCTCACAGGGTCCTAGAGTCCGGTCTGTAGCCCAGGCCTGAATGTCTACACTGCAATTGAACAGCCCCTTAGCCCGAGTCCCGCGAGCCTGAGTCAGCTGGCACAAGCCAGCTCTGGGTGTCTAATTGCAGTGTAGAC
>NW_020667566.1:0-1182 GCF_002925995.2 Terrapene triunguis | reverse complement strand
CCTTATTTACTTTCTCCACACCAGTCATGATTTCATAGACCTCTATCATATCCCCCCTTAGTCGTCTCTTTTCCAAGCTGAAAAATCCCAGTCTTATTAATCTCTCCTCATAACAAAGTTGTTCCATACCCCTAATCATTTTTGTTGCCCTTTTCTGAACCTTTTCCAATTCCAATATATCTTTTTTGAGATGGGGCAAGCACATCTGCATGCAGTATTCAAGGTGTGGGCGTACCATGGATTTATATAGAGGCAAGATGATATTTTCTGTCTTATTATCTATCCCTTTCTTAATGATTCCCGACATTCTGTTTGCTCTTTTGACTGCCACTGCACATTGAGTGGATGTTTTCAGAGAACTATCCACTATGACTCCAAGATCTCTTTCTTGAGTGGTAACAGCTAATTTAGACCCCATCATTTTATATGTGTAGTTGGGATTATGTTTTCCAATGTGCATTTCTTTGCATTTATCAACAGTGAATTTCATCTGCCATTTTGTTGCCCAGTCACCTAGTTTTGTGAGATCCTTTTGTAGCTCTTCGCAGTCTGCCTGGAACTTAACTATCTTGAGTAGTGTTGTATCATCTGCAAATTTTGCCACCTCACTTTTTATCCCTTTTTCCAGATCATTTATGAATATGTTGAATAGGACTGGGCCCAGTACAGATCCCTTGGGGACATCACTATTTACCTCTCTCCATTCTGAAAACTTACACCTTTACCAAATTTTCTCATGTACTTTTCTTTCTCACTCTCCTTTCCACCTACTAATGATCACGGAGCATGTCTGGTTGCATTCGCAGAGGCAAACCATCTCCACATAATGAGCACAATATTTCAAAAAGAACAGCATCGGCAGTGGACATGGAAAAGCCCGGATGGAGTCACACTGAATTAGATTGATTATGTAATGATGGATACCAGAAGAATCTTCAATGATGAAGTGGCATTAGAACGATCATTTTCACAGGCTCAGACCATTGTATGTTGTGTTCAAAACTATGTGTTGACAATGTCTATGAAGACCAAGTTAAGAGAAGCCAGAAACTGAAGCAAAAATGGCTCTTCAACGAAGAGGCATTTGCACAGGAAGTGAGTGAAGTGGACCTCGAGTATAAGGTCAACAAGCAACAAGCAACAGAGGGTCCTGTGGCACCTTTAAGACTAACAGAAGTATTG
>NW_020667565.1:0-1145 GCF_002925995.2 Terrapene triunguis | reverse complement strand
TCCACATTTCTTTTTAAACCTGGAGTAAGCTAGTCAAATCAAGTATTCAGTAGTGATATTGACTACCTCATTTGTTGTAGTAGACATTATTTTAAATTTCTTTTCCCCACAAAAGATCACATTTTGTAAGTTTTCTGTTTCTGGACATAATTTTCATTGTCATCTGTTTAAGGCTCAGTTAACAGAGCTCATCTTTTATCACAAATAGAGAGGATAACAGTGCGTTGTGGAAGATAGGCAGACAAGATTTGAAAAAATCCAGTCTAGAGCTTATTTTCTATTTCATTTTGCTACTCACCATATTGCTCAGCTGTCTGAATGCAAATTATGTGTTGAAGATTATCTTCCCGTATCCAAGTTCTCCCACGCCCAGTACCAATGGTCCACTATGGCAAGCTGATGTGTGAATGCCAGCAGCAATCTTGAATTATTTGTTTCCATGGCAGACAGCAGGGCAGGCATCACTGTTTCGCAGCTCATAAAATACTTCAGGGCCAGCCGTGTTGTGTTCATAATGCTCATCACCAGAATGGTCAGCAGCTCAGGAACCAGGCTGTTAGGCAGCGATGGCAAGCATAGAGTTTACAAGGGCTGTTGGAAGAATGGCGCAAAACAAAATAGGTAGCCCAGGGAATGATGGGACGAAAAGAACTGCATCACAGGATGACAAGCACATCCCCATGATGCACAATGATCCATTCCCAGAGCTCCCAGCGGCTGAGTGTGACAGAGGGTGGAGAGTTGCACAGTGGGATAACTACCCACAATGCAATGCTCTCTCTACCGATGCAAGAGCAACAACTGTGGACGCACTCAGCTGACATAAGGAGCATTTGTGTGGATGTTCTCCACTGATATTGTTAAAGCGACTTACAATAGTCAACAAAATTTAACTCAACTTAACTCTGTCGTGTACATGTGGACTTACTAAACTTTCCAACTCAGACCTTGAGTTTGGGAATGAACTTGAGAAATTTCACTCCTATTCACTGGTCTACAATTTTTGAGAAGTCGTCTGCTTCAGAGATAAAATGTGCAATTTATTATGTATTTTGGTGTGCTGAATTCAAATATGACAATTAAAACAACTGATGGGCTACTGTTTCCAAGATATTTAAGTTTTTACATTTTATGTCTATGTATAT
>NW_020667564.1:0-1889 GCF_002925995.2 Terrapene triunguis | reverse complement strand
TGATCAGGGGACAGGGAGCAGGGGGGTTGGATGGGTTGGGGTTTCTGCGGGGGCAGTCGGAGGGAGTGGATAGTGGCAGGGTGGGGCTACCCACCCTCCCTCCCCGTGGAGTGTCCTATTTTTTGAATGTCAAAATATGGTATCCCTACCCTTCCCAGTGCAGCTCTCCATTCACAGCAGGCTGCAGCATGAGGTCTCAGCTTCCTCCCTCCCTCCCCCTCTTTCCTGTTGGTAGTGGCCAAGGGAATGATGGAGAAATGTAGTTCTTTCCCTGCTCCAGGGCTGGCTCTATAGGCAGGGAGCTAACCAAGGAACTACAGCTCCCAGGGCCCCCTGTTGGTTCTCAGCTCCCCTGCTGGATCCCTGCTGCCCCTGCAAATGGGCTGCCCCAAGCACGTGCTTGCTTTGCTGGTGCCTAGAGCCGCCTCTGCCGGCCAGCCTAGACTGAACTGAGCTGCTCCCTTTTGAACTCTCCCTCCACTGAGAGCATGCCCAGCAGGAGTGAAGGGGCATGGTTTCCTGTGTCCAGAGCATCTCCTTAACCCTCGCCTCAGCAGTGCAGGGTTTGTACATCCCATCACAGGGAGGCAGAGCTAAAAAAAGAATTATGTAGGCAAACAGCAAAAGTTGGAGGAAGACTATAAAAACAATGAATCTTAGTCAAAAAACTCAAAAAGAAAATTCAATTGCTTAGCTGGTAGACCCTGATATCCAGTTGCAGCGCTGGTTAGGACTGCGCCCACTGCTAAACTGATGAAGCAATTATATTGTCTTAAGTAATGACTAATTTATAGGGTACTTCACTTTTATAGCAAAAGTCCTAAAGTTCAGTGTCCAAATTCCATCCAGGGCATCCTCCACTTCCACCAGATAACAACTCAGAGCTAATTTTCAATTTATATTGAAGACAAAATAAGTTATGATAAACAGAATCCTATTTAGAATTTAAGCCTAAACTAACTTGCTCCCCCTCCCCCAATCAGTGAGTACTCAAGAAAAAAAGTTCCTCATCAAGAAGACCACCTCATTTGATTGGACTGTAGATAACTGTTGGTTCAAATATTTAATCCAACCCTTCTAAACTTTGTACTACAGCTGAAATAGACTTTAGGTAACTGAAAACCTTGAAAGTAAAATTTAACTTGAATCGCATGGTGCCAGCATGCTACCAGTGCGACAGCATAATTCAAGTAAGGACGCCCAAAGCACACTTCATCCCTTTCACAGGAAAGAGTCCGTGATCAACAGCAGTCAGCCCTTTTGTCGGAGATGGCTAACTGTCTCTCAGACCTGGTGAGTACCTGCTCATTTAATCTGGGGGCTCTATTTAGTAGTAGCAGACCAAAGAGAGAGATAATACTAGAAGAATAGGAAATATTCAACATCTTTAGACTGTTCTGTGTTAGTAAAGCATATAGCACAGTGGAGTCCTGGACCGTGACGGGGGCTGTTACATGCTACTACAATACAAATAATAATCTTGTTTCCCTAGACCACCACTGAAATCTGTTGCCTCTTTTCATCATATCATACTTAAAATGACTGTATTTAATAGTTTGTTTTTCCAAACCAATGCCATTAGTAGACTATTTATCACTTTCTTCTCTGATGATCCAAATGGATCCTAAACTGCTCCAGTTTATGAGGAAAAAAGATTCAGGAGTCTCTCGTTTCCTGTGATGGCAGAGATAAGTCACTTAGAATAGCTAGTCCATCTTTTCAATCTATGTAGGGATGAAATCCTGGCTTTATTAAAGTCAATGACAAAACTCCCATTGATTTCACTAGGGCAAGAATTTCACCCTAGGTACGTACATTAGCATCTGTTGTGTCCAGGTGCCGCCAAAGAGGCAAGATGTTAATTTATCTTTCTTTCCTGCCTGCCATTG
>NW_020667563.1:0-1219 GCF_002925995.2 Terrapene triunguis | reverse complement strand
CCAACAGAAGTTGGTCCAATAAAAGATATTACCTCACCCACTGTCTCCCTCTTATAAATAATAATAAATTAACATTCAGAACATCCAAAACTTTATTATTGCTAAAGTTGGTCAAAATTTTTAAAATTCTGAAATCCAAATGACATTATTCAGCAAGTTTTTGAATGTTGGGAAAAAAGGGGGGGAAATTCTGATGAAGTTTTTGTTTCTTTTTTCCCTACACTTTTTAGCCAGCACTATTCACTACTCCCACTTGTAAATGAAGGAACTGAAGTACAGGGCAGGTTACGTGAATTGCTCTAGGAACACACTGAGTTGGTGACAAAGTTACTGTGAGCTCTGGCATCCAGTTCCCTTGTTTGTATCAGTGGGACACTGCTTATAGCAAACATGAAGTGGCCATTTCAATGTCAAACAAGTGATTTAAAAACATTGACTTTTAGACAGGGGCCCAGATCCTCAGCTGATGTAAACGGGCATAGTTCATTGACTTCTAGCCCTTTATGTGTAGTTTTGCTTCTTTAACTCTGATTAATCCAGCACTTTAGACTGAGTCAAAAGAAGCCCTACAAATCCCTCCTCATGCCCTTCCAAAGCCTTGTTTTGATCAGCAGGTAGCAACTGAGGAAAGGCTGCTGCCAGAGCCATTCAATGACGCTCCTTAAATTAGGAGTAGCAGTAGCAATGCTGCCACCCTTCCCCACCCCTGCAGCCTCAGAAGGAGTGTGTGTGGGGGGGTATTTGCCTGAGCCAGCAGGAGAAAGAAAACCCCTTCTCCATCCTTTAAGGATTGCTGCACTGTCCCCCTCTTTGTGGGCTTGAGGAGAGGGATAGTGCTTAATTTGTGCCAGGGCTGATCCCTGGCACTGCTAGGCTTGGCAGTTCATAGCCCCAGCACCTCTAGGCTTGCCGCATCAGTTATTAAAGTAAAAAATTTACTTGAGCCCCGGCACCTAATTGTCTGAGCTCTGGCACTTCCATTACAAATTAAGCACTGGAGAGGGACATGGGATGGTGGCCTCTGTGGGTGATTGGTTGGACAGAAGGTACAATATCAGCTTATTGGCTCCCAGGTACCCAAGGGAGGGCTTGTAAGCACTTTGCCCTGCTCAGAGGCCCATTCTGCACTGAGAAGAAAAGCTCCCTCTCCTTGGGATTAGAAAAGGACTGGGGCTTTTGGTCCTTGTTGTGGGCTCATGCTAGTTACCTTGTTGGGGAT
>NW_020667562.1:0-4010 GCF_002925995.2 Terrapene triunguis | reverse complement strand
TGGATAATCTGTGCCCTGCTGTCCATGTCCTGTGCTTTGGATGATTGTGTTAGTTGTTTAAAAAAGCCTCACGCACTTCTTTTTTCCTGTGTAGGTGGTCTATAGAAGACCTCTATCATGACATCACCCTTGCTTTTTACTCCTCTTATCTTTACCCAGAGATTTTTAACAGATCTGCCTCTTATTTCTTATCTTAACCTCAGTGCAAGTGTATATAGCTTTGATATACAAGGCACACTTTCCCTGCCTGTCCTTCCTGAACAAGTTGTATCTTTCTATAGTGATATTCCAGTTGTGTGAATTATCCCACCAAGTCTCTGTGAAGCCAATTATGTCATAATTGTGAAAATGTTCTTTAAATATAAAGTTTTGCCTAGGATGTGTCCAGTGGTGCCAGAAGTAGTATTAATTTTGTTGCAAGATATAAAGGCTGCTCTTAGTGTATATGTCTCATTTTGCTATAGTATAATTTCTAGGCTTAGATGAGTACCAGAAGTATTGTTTAAATGGCCTCGACAGCATACAGTGCATGTATTTAAAATATGATTACAGGGCATTGCATACACGATTATAACATTTCATGAATCTGAAAACACAGTGAGCTAAATGAGATCATTCTACATTTTCTGAAAAAAATATAAAATATCTAAGAGTGTACAAGACTAATAAAGATTTGGTTATTATGTCCTCCAATGCAGATAAACTGGTTCATTTATTTCCACGCCACAATAAAAATTTTTCAGCATTACAATATCTATGCAGATCATTTATTGAAGAGGCTAAATAGGTATTTTTAATAACTTTAGACCTTGAAAGCAAATGACAAGGGAATTCTGGGAGGCCTGTTTTACCATGAACCCTACAATCAAGAGGTGGCACATTCTGTGAGTGATAAATTGACATTCTCAAAGGAGTGGTGAAAAGCTTTTTGCAATATACATAAATCAGGTCAGGGATGCCAATTACAATATTATGCCAGTGTTTCTACTGCTGTAAGGGATTTCAAACTGTTTGAAAATAAAAATCGCTTCAGAAACCAGCATCTGAGTGCTTTATTACTGGTTAATCTCAAATTGTGAGTTTTTCACCAATTCATTTCTTGTATTTGTATTTGAGAATATAAAGTTTATTTTTTGTCTCGTGTTTTTTTCAAGGAAACTCTGAGAGTAGACTCCTGTGAGCCCCTCAGAATAATAAAAATATTCTAATTAAAGAGCTTGTTCCTGCTGGACAACATCATTTGTATTTGTTAGTTTCCATATCTGGTGTTTAACGATCATGTTTTATTATATGCCACGGAGCCCCCAATCTTCTCCTCTTGATCAAATATATATTAAAACCAGCCAAAACACAAGGATGTTGGAAATACGAATAAAAAACCATTCTCCTTGGGCGAAATATGCTCCTTCTTAATCTATTTAGCAATGCTTCTAAGAAAAGAGTGCTGTGAAATACTTTAGCAAATCACCTCTTGTTTCATTCATTCAAGTCTTTCATCTGTCATTATTACTTAGTTTTAAAGATCATATAAATGCCATTGTCCTCTCTTTTTAATAACATAGGCATCTTTTCAACCCATAATGCTCTCTTTCTTTCTTTGGGGGTATTGGGTGGGAATTATTAATGATATATTTTATCTGCCATGAGTCAGCAATTCAGGTTTATCTTTCATTCAGGCGAGAATAGCACTAATGTGTGATAGGAAACAGACAACTGGACCACTGGCTACAACGCAGATTTTTCCCTCCTTTGTCAGCTTGGAAGCTATTACGTATTCCTCCGGTGGTAAATCCTGGAGAAAACTGAGAATTTCAACCACTTTCTAGTGTTCAATTGTCCAGTAAATCTCTACATTTCTAAAAAGAGCACAAGTGCTGTGGGGATTTGAAATACTGACTTTGAGTCCTCAGTTACCCGGCCAAAGCAAGAGATCTGCTTCTGAATGAGCATTTGTCAGCATTGGCATTCACTGACACTTCCCTGTTACCTCCTCAAGGGGCTATTTCCTGATGAATGTAGTTTTGGATTTGGACACCGAAAAGGTTTTTCTAAAATGAGGATTATCGATAGATAGGCCTGGTAAAGTTACACAAGCATATACATCTATTTCACAGGCCTGTGGTGATCATCATCTTTTTTTGCGAGTGGCAGGAGACTAAATCAACCTACCCTGAAAGCAGAGAAAGTGGGCAGGCAGCAGTCACATTCATTATTTAAATCCTAATCATGCAGGACCTGACCAACCCACTTAGACCCACTGAAGTCAAAGTAAGTATTCCTGAACCCCATTACCAATGACTGGACGGGACTGTGGATCCAACTCTCTTTAGCACAGGTTGATTAATGCCTAATTTGCCAGAATGGGCATTTCCCCTGTATCCTGGCCTGTGTGGAATTGGGAGAACCAAGCACACCCAGCAGGGAAATTATAATGTGAGGAAAGTGGAGTGACAGGTAGGGGTCAACTATGCAATCAGCAACCAGTTAATACTGGATTCTTGCCTGTATCACATGGGGCATGAGCATCATCAACGTCAAGCCCCCACCCTCCAAGAACACCTTTCAAAGAACAACAGCAACTTTCTGATCTGAGTAGCCTCGCAACAATCCCCAAAGCTCACTAAATCTAACTGGAGTGGGGGCTCTTCCTTCTACAGGCTCAACTTCAATACAAGTCATTCCTTCAAAGAGCCTGGCCTTCCCTTCCAGCAAATTGGCCCTTGTGCTGACCACTACATGCAGTATATTCATACACACATTTGCAGGAAGAAGATGAGGTGCGCATGCCCCTCTGAAATGCCAAGCAGACCTATTTGCCTTCAAGCTGTGGCCACTGGTTGGCTGCTGGTTGTACACACACAATAAATGGCCCTTTCCAGGTTATCAGAAAGATTCAGAACTAATTACAGACCCTCGCCTCCCCTATGCATTTTAGTGTCTCGCACCATCTTCCTGCAGAAAGATGTGTCACAAGTATGTGCTCTTCCTAGAATACATTCCGGGCTTTACCAGTAATATCTCAACATTCATGCATGGACAATCTTGCTCAGTGATTAGGTCCAGATCAAGCTGAAGGGCAGCCACCAGTTGAATACCGTTTAAGCAACAGCAAAAGAAAACGTTCCACATTTCCCGTCTTTCCTGATACATTGATTTTCATTTCTGGAGAGAAACAAAAGGTGTATGGCATCATAAAAGTTTGAAGTTTAATTTTCTTTTGTCCTCAGGGAGACACACTGCACCTCATAATAACCCTATCACTTCCCGTTGTTATTTGTTATTGTATTTTTCAATCACAATCTTTTATGCTTCGAGCTTTAGGGTGTCTGTCTAGTGCAACATGAGGAAAAAGCTGAAAACAGCTGTAAGGGTGCTGTCTCCAGAAATCCACATTTACCCCATTGCTTCACCAATTTGCTATAGGCTTAGCACATCACATCCAGAGCTAGGGCTTATAGAAAGCACTGAAGGATCGCTGCATATAACATTATAGCATTTTCTCATTGATGTGTGATTGTTCTTGGAAATACCAAAGTCAGGAAATAAAGCATCCTTGCTTTATTTATTTATTTATTCATTTTTATAACTAAAAAAACCTCACCTGCCCAAAACTCTAGGAATTAAGAATAATGCAAGATGGCAGCATTCACCACTTTGAGTCTAGTCCTTTGCTTCTTATTTAATCACTTACCCCTGATTTCTGTCAGAGTTTTTTGCCTGCATACTGAACATAGCCTCAGGCTCTGTCTAGGTTGGTAAGAAGTCAAAACACCTGACTTACTTGCATATATCTAATCCTATCTGAACCCTTCAAATACTATATGGAGGTGGCATATTGTGGGGAAATGGTTTTAGCTGTTTCTAAAATGCTGATCCTGGATGTTTGGGGTGAGCCCAGATCAGGAACCCCAAATCCCTTGGGACTGGACTACTCCCAATGATTCTTGGTTCTGTTTTTGATCCTAAACTGGGAGTGGCTATTTTCTGGTTCTGCACTAGACCACCGTTTA
>NW_020667561.1:0-2950 GCF_002925995.2 Terrapene triunguis | reverse complement strand
TGCAGCTCCAACGAGATGATCAGAATGTGCCCTACAAACGTTTTTTTCCCCTCCTGCTGATAATAGCCCCCCTTAATTGATTAGTCTTGTTAGAGTTGGTACAGCAACCCCCATTTTTTCATGTTCTCTGTGCATATATATCTTCCTACTGTATTTTTCACTGCATGCATCCAATGAAGTGGGTTTTAGCCCACAAAAACTTATGTCCAAATACATTTGTTAGTGTCTGTGGCGGGGTGACCACTCACCAGTGCGGCACCTCCTGCTGGTGGTCCAGGGAATTAGCTCTTTTCAGCCCAGAGCGCCCTCTGCCGGCTTGCCTGCCGCTGGCCCCGTGTCCCTCCCGGACCCCGGTGCCCTTCTAGATGAGGGTTCTGCCCCCTGGCAGTACCCCCTTAGTCTGGGTCTCCCCTCCCCAGGGAACCCCCACCTCTATCCCTCCCTTGCCTCAGTGGCAACAGTCAGTCATCATCTAGCCCCCGCTCCCTGGGGCAGACGGCTGTCTGTACCACTCCTCATCAGCAAGGGGGGGTCAGACCAGGTGCCTCTGCCTAGGTCTGGGCGGCCCCTCTGCAGCCCTAGGACCCTTTCATGGGCCCTCACCTCGGCCTGCAGCCTGGGGCTTAGCTAGGCTGGAGCTCCCCAGCCCTTCCCCAGCACTGCTCCACCCTAGGTCCCCTCCTCAGCTTATCAGACAGCCAGGTCCTGCTCTCTCTCCATGTAGCTAGAGAGAGGGTGTCTTGGCTTCTGGCCCCAGCCCTCTTATAAGGGCCAGCTGGGCCCTCATTAAGCCAGCCACAGCTGTGGCTGCTTTCCAATCAGCCCAGCCTTTCTCCTGCCCCAGGCCTTTCCCAGGGCTGTTTTAAGCCCTTCCGGGCAAGAGCGGGGTGACCACCCTGCTACAGTCTCTGAGGTGCCACAAGGACTCCTCATTCTCTTTGCTGATACAGACTAACACAGCTACCACTCCCCTTAATGCCGGTGACTCTCTGACCGTTCTCACGGGGCCCTGGGCCCAGATTCAGAGGTGACGGCTGGCATCCAGGTGCTGAGCTCATGTCTCAAATCAGGCACCAAAACTGATGGCCCCTTTGGCAAGCTCTAGCCTTGGTCTCCCATTTCTTACAGAGAGTCACCCAATTCTATGGCTCCCGGCTGTGGGCTGGCCGAGGCTGCTGTCTGAGCCCTCCCCACGTGGGATCAGCATCTCTCCCTCTGCCTTCCCTTCCCCGCCCCAGGAGTAACTGACTGGATGGACAGGGTGCACACAGGCGCTTGGGTTTGTGCACGCATACGGGGTGCATGTCTAAGAACTGCTGAGGGAAGCCAAGCGGAGGAGAGAAGTTTGGGGGTTTGTTCTCAATGTGGCGAGGTTTATTTTAAGCAAATAAAATGCAGGGTGGTTAATGCTGCTGTTTTGTGAAACTTCAATCTCGCCCCTACCCAGCTTTGTCTCTGGACAATGATTTCATTGTTGCCAGCAGTGAGAGCCCCTCTTCCCGTGCACTGGAGATGTGTGTGAGTGGGAGATAACATCGTCAGACCCAAAGCAGCAACATGCAGCTTCATTCTTTGCTTATTGGCTTTCTTCTGTTTATCTAGAAATAATTGCAGGGACACAATAGACTTTTAAGGCTGCTGAAGAGTTTCTCTCTCTCCAGTAACTGTATTGCCTCGGTGCTGCCACCTTATCTGCTTGTAGAAGGATGAGGGTGGGGAAAATATTTACTGCTGGGAATATTTGTCATCTGCGAATTACCTCTGCCTCTAATCCACAGCAGGGCTGGAAAGTGACAAACCTGACCAAGATTTCTGAGACATCATGGTGGCTGGGATTCCACACCCTGCCCCCGAACGGGACCAGCCTGGGGAGGCGAAGGGGGTGTTGGCGAACCCAGCCTCTCCCAACGCCGAGGAGGAACATTCCTTCAGGCAGAGTCTCAGCGCACGGTGACCGGGAAGCAGTGGCTGTTGGCACACGGGATGACGCAGCAGGAGATGTCCCAGTGCGGGTGTGCCTGGGAAAGCACCAAGGTGCAATTGCCTGGAATTTAAAGTGGAGAGGAAAATTCTCAAGAGTCAGGGCCACATTCGCTGCCTGAGGCACCTTCCAGCCAAGCTTGAAGGAACGGTGGGTCTCTCCGGCAGGGCAGTGCCCAGGGAGAGGGGGAAGGTTAACTCCACACACAGCCCCGCCAACCAGAATCATAGCCGCAAGGAGAGGAAGGAGGGGCTGGCACTTGGGGCGCTGGCCTGGGATCAGGCCAGCTGGGGTCAGTCCCAACCCTGGCAGACTTTCTGCCGGCCCTTGGTAAGTGTCAGAGGCTGGGCTCCGCAAGCCATCTGCACCACGCGGATAAGAACCCTGCCTTCCCCTCCCTTGTCTCTTTGAGGAAGGGCCCATCTCCCACCCCCGATCTCAGCCGAGCCTGGCACAATGAGACCTCCCTACCTTAGTCAGGGTCTGTGCAGGGCTCTTCCCTGTTGACCCAGGGTGGAGGGTCCCGATCACCTGCTGTCACCCAGCCCTGGGCGAGCTCCCTCCGGCTGGGGCGCTAGGCTCCCAACATGTTGGACCCACTGGCTTCCCTGGCTCTCAACAGGCTGCAGCACTGTCTCCCCGGCAAGCTGCCTGGGCACAAGATCTGTCTGTCCCCCCTTCACCAGGCCTCCAGGACCAGTGCTGACCCCCAGACTCCCTACTAGCTCATGCCCATCCTTTGCCAGAGCTCCGACCGCGAGGGCCTGTGACGGTCTTCTTGCCCTGAAGACGGTCTGCTCTGAGGGAGAGGAGGCTCCCCAAAGTCCTGACTGGCTTTGTGGGGAGCAGTTCCAGAGCATCGCCCGGGGACTCCGTGACAGGGCCACTCTGGGTCTGCACGTCTCCCCTCCAGCCAGGGCATGTGAGAGTGAAGCAGAGACACCCAGACAGACGTGGCACAAGCTCTAC
>NW_020667560.1:0-1219 GCF_002925995.2 Terrapene triunguis | reverse complement strand
AAAGTCAAGCTGGAATCACTGATCAAGAGATGCAGCGTAGTAGTAGCCAGCCAAGATCTATGTGATTGCCCAGATATCTTCCTGGGGCAACCCCTGGGTTAAGTAAGGGCACTTAGCCAATCAGAGGGCTGCAGGCTACTGTCACTCTGGGTCTCGTGGGTGGTACTTCCAGCGATGCCTATTCTCCATAGTGTTCCCTGGCTGTACCTCTGCAGGGCCTTCCAGTGGCATTGTGGGATTAGTAGCTGCCCAAGGCTCTACAGACCCACATTCTAGTCCCTGGGTCCTTACACCCATAGACTTTCAACTGGTCTGCCTCTCACCTCCTTCTAGAACTCAGAACAAGTGAATATATTCTTGATGTATAGCATAACACCTCATCCCTTTTTTCTCTGCCTATCCTTCATGAACAAGCTATACCCCTCTATACCAATATTCCATCATGAGATTTATCCCACTAAGTCTCTGTGATGCCAATTAAGTCATAATTTAGCTCAGGTACTAATACTTCCAGTTCATTCCCTGTACTCCTTGCATTTGTGTATAGACATCTAAGACACTGGGTTAATTCTCCCATGTTATCCTTCTTGCTGCGCCTATGACCTTCTTGTAATTTTCCATTTCCTGAACTGTGCTCTGATACCTGAACTCTACACAGAATTCTAGTATCAGTCTCACCAATGTCATATGCAGAGGTACATTCAGCTCGCAACTCCCTACAGCCCTCTTTATACGTCCAAGGATCACATTAGCCCTTTTTGCTCCAGTATCGCACTTGTCCACTAGGACCCCTAAATCCTTTCCAGGGACACTGCTTTCCAGGATACAGTCCCCCATTCTGTAGATAGGGCCTACATTCTTCAGGACAAATTTTCAAAAGTGTTTAGGCATCTCAAGATGCAAATAGGTGCCTGTAGGATTTCCAAAATACCTAAGCAGGTTAGACAAACACCTGTCAGGGGTGGTCTCTGCTGAATCTGCCACAGCACAGGGAGATGAACTCGATGGCTTCTTGAGGTCCCTTCCAGCCGTACAGGTCTATGATTCCTATGAGGTCATGTGATAAAGAATAAACTTGTGCTAGAGGAAAAATAAAAAGAACAAATTGTGAAATAACAATTGTAAATTACAAAATCCTGGTAAGAACAAAGGAAATGTTCTGCTACGAACAATGTATGTGATTGCTTAAATACTAGCATCAATTACTATTTTCTGTGAT
>NW_020667559.1:0-3126 GCF_002925995.2 Terrapene triunguis | reverse complement strand
AATTTTGGGTTCGAAATGCCTTTTTGTTCCAAATTCCCTTTAATTTTTTTTTAAATAAAAAAACATTAAAAATGGTCAAAATTGAAACAAAATGTTTGGATTTTGTTGAAACAAAACATTTCAGGCATTTCATTCACACATTTCATTATATATATGTAGATATATATAATTTCGACTGGCCAAAAATTTCAAAACAAATTGTTTTTGGTTCGACCCAAAATGATGTTTTTTTCGCTTTCTCAGAATGGCTAGTGAACTGAAAAATCTGTTCTTTGCGCAACTCTCCACAGAAGTCCACACCACTCAGACCTACACCCACAAGAGTCGCTCAGTTCTACCATGGAGCTGCTTTGGGACATGATCTGAGCTGTTACAAAGGCTTCCAGACCTGAGTCCCCAGTTAAATCTCTCAGTATTCCTCAGGCAAGCCCTGGGAAATACAGAGAATGCTCATCTTAGCCCCAACCTGCTTCCTCCCCTCTGCTCCTACTTAAAGTAGTAATAGCTAGAGTGACTGTGTTCTAATAAAGAAAATTGATTTACCTCTTTTTGTCCTTTAACAAACACACAGGCACACCTATCGCGAATGATTCATGCCCACAATTTGCAAAATTATTTCTCTATTGATTGCCATGGATGGGTTTGTTTTCTTGGAGGTTTCTAATTGAAAGACTACCACTCAGGTGGGCAAATTAATCAGTCTTGTAAGATTGGCTCCCCTACAAAGGGATGTCGGCTAATGCACAAGAACACACAGGGATCCTGGACTGGATTCAACCTCCTTCCCCCATCTATGAACATCGAGTAACCTTCCCCAAGCATAGAATTCGCCTCTGAGCAGAAGGGCCATCACCTCTTCAGTGCCACTAAGCCCTAGAGGTTTGATTTTCAGAGTTTCTGAGCATGCACCAATCTGACTGACATCAATGCCATTTATGAGCAAACTCCTGCAAGATTTTGGCGCTGTAAATTCCAAACCCAGCTCATCTTCTCAAACCCTCTCTTGAACTCCAGCCTGGAACAAATCTAGACTCAAACAGCACATCCGCCACCCTTCCTAAGTCAGGATCTTTGGTTGTGTGTCTCATCTGAAAGATGGAACATCCAGCAAGGGTGACTTCAATGAAACAAAGGACAAGCTATATAAACAAACAAATAAATAAACACAGAGAGAAAGAGAGAGGCTTTAAAACATTTTCCTATCCTGAATCAGGATGAAAAATCGAAATCTCAAAACATTTTGCGAAACAAAAAGCCAATTTTTTTTATTTGGGTCAATCGAAATGTTTCATTGGATAATTTTGACACATTTCATTTCATGTTAGTCTCTAAGGTGCCACAAGTACTCCTTGTTCTTTTTGCTGCTACAGACTAACACGGCTACCACTCTGAAACATTTCATTTCAAGTTCAACCATTTCTTTTTACTCTAATTAGCTTAAATTTGGAAATGAAAAGTGGTATTTTTTTTGCTGAGAAAATGGCAAAATGGGACATTTTAACACAGTCAAAAATTTTTTTCTAAACAGAAATTCAATTTAATGGACCCTTTCCGGCAAAAATTCAGTTTTGATGAATAGACATTTTTCAGCTAAAAATGTTATGTCCAAAAATTTCCCAGTCAGCTCTACTTATAACACATAGGACAGCATCCTACCCTGTAATACTCGTGACACAAAATCATACACAGGACAGCAAGGATGTGGGACTCCTAACATAGGGTTGTGATCCTCTGAGTGGTTACTGCTGCAATATGGCACAAAGTGAGCCCTGTATGGACTGGACACAGGATGTGGAACATTAGGTACCAAATAAGGGATCATCCTCCAAATAAAGGACGTCTCAGCAATGTAAGCAGTAGGTTGTTACCCTTTACATTAAAGGAAATTGTCTTTGATCTCTATACCTGCAGCATTACAATGAAGATTTCAGTCCCTCTAACCACAACAAAACCCCTCATTTAAGCTCCAGACCTTCCCAGCCACCCCGCAGTCACATCCTTTCCAGCACCCATTGTGCTCTATATTGAATTCCCCTCCAGCAAAGGGGACGTTTTTCCCGAGACACAGATTGATCATCTGTCATCAGAGACAGGGACGTCTAAGGCACAGACCATCCAGAATCCAGATTTCATGGGCTCATGCCGTCCCTTAAACCCCTCCTTCCCGTCCACCCCCTCGGGGTGCCATCAGGGTCAGAACCGGAGTTATGGGAGGAAAGTACAAGGGTCCTATTCTTCCTGGATGAAATTCTGCCTTGGGCAGAAGGGTTTGCACAAAGCCCAGCCTCACTTTGACCCAATTTTGAAGACAGAGGCGCATCACAGGAATTGGTGGTCCCAGAGGTAAAGTTCACCTCCTATGCAGGATAGGAACTCAGTGATAGCCTTCAAAGGTCCCCAGTGTTTTCCTTACTGAAGTCTTATGTGGCCAGTCTGAGATGTCCTGTATGTTTGTCCCAGGGAGCCTGAAATAAATACTCTAAGCCAGTGGTTCTCAACCTTTTCCATATGGGAACACTCCTATCTAGCCAGAACACGCACACCCCGGCCTATTTAACAATATGGGAAGGGTAGGAAGGCCACAACTGCCTGAGACCTGCTCCTCTAGGAGTCATCGCCCCTGGGTAAGAACCCGTGCCCTAAATCTTATCAGTATAAAGCCACTAGTGGCTTCAGTGAGCATATGGCTTCCAACTGGGCATGTAGAACTGATTGAAGCACTCAAGTTGCAGTGGGGGAGGTCTAGGTTGGATATTAGGGAAAACTTTTGCACTAGGAGGGTGGTGAAGCACTGGAATGGGTTACCTAGGGAGATGGTGGAATCTCCATCCTTAGAGGTTTTTAAGGTCAGGCTTGACAAAGCCCTGGCTGGGATGATTTAGTTGGGGATTGGTCCTGCTTTGAGCAGGGGGTTGGACTAGATGATCTCCTGAGGTTCCTTCCAACCCTGATATTCTATGATTCTGTGGTCCTGTCCCAGGATGAGCATGGGGCAGGTTATTCATGAGTGGCCTGTACTCACTGTGGTTGTTTCTGAAGTCCTGGTCAGGCGTGCAGTGGGAGCAGGATCTTTATCTACAGAAGACACATTTGTTTGTCAGCAATTTAATTGATGAAACTCCTGCA
>NW_020667558.1:0-1036 GCF_002925995.2 Terrapene triunguis | reverse complement strand
AGCTATATATACACACACACCATATATATAAAATAAAATATAAAGCAAATCCTGATTAAATTAAAGCTAAAGTATCAGATTCTTATTTGCATTAAGGCCATTTTATACAAATCAGGCAGTGTAAAAAAAAGGGCCTTAAAAAGGAAGTAAATTAAGTCTATTTATGTCTGCTTTCAAGCCTTTTTCACTGCTAGATCACTGTGAAAGGGCCTTAGTGTAATGAGAAACAGGCCCCAAATCTTTGAAAAATAATTATAATCAGTAAGGTGTGATTAACTAAAAAATGAATTATGCATCTGGTTTAGTGGTACAGTGTTTCCCAGTGGAATATTACTGTATGTGGAGGATAAAGACTGTGAAAGTCCAATTATGCCATGTAGAAGAGGACTGAGGTCTTTGGTACATTCTTTATATTTTTTTCATAAAGGATCTATTTATTTACTTGTGTTCTGTTAAACTCCCCATACCTTCTATTATGCAGATTAATAGGCAGAGAAGGAAAAGGATTGATGTTAGTGAGGGGTGAACCTAACATATTTGGAGATTTGGTTTGATTTGGCAAAGCAAAACGCCAAGGTTTGGATGCATATCTGGAGTTTCTAAGCATTACCCAAAATATCGAGGTTTCCCACTTCCTCTATCTTCACACCCTGCCCCTTAAACTCTCCCTTTAAGCTCTGCCTGTGCTATGAGGAGGATATCCCCCTTCCTTCCCTGACAGAAGCACTTTTTAGCAGAGCCTCTGAGGACTTCTCTCTTCCAAAAATCTTTTGAGAAGAGCCTCCTCACTCAGGCTTTCTTTGCCCCTAGGCCCCAATAGCAGCAGCAGGAGCGGAAATCTTCTGAGGGAGGCTTTGCCACCTTTCCTCCAACAGAAACAGTGCTAGCCTAGCTCTGTCTATGTAAATGATTGTGTGCTGGTATTCTCCTGTTACTGATGCAGGATTTGGAGCTTCCCAGGCAGGGCCGGCTTTAGCAAGAGCGGGGCCCGATTCCTGGGGGCGGGGCTTGCTGCAAGCCCCGCCCCCAGGAATCG
>NW_020667557.1:0-1456 GCF_002925995.2 Terrapene triunguis | reverse complement strand
ATTTGTGAAACAATTGACAGAATTGCAGCAGTAGATGTCCCTGGAATATTTCCTTGTGGTTCTTCACATTCTCTTAAATTCTCAAGATGAGTAGTAGGTGGTAGATCATCCTCAGGAACTTTTCACTTCCGAGAGAAACTGGATTAATCTTGGACATGATTTTGAGTTGTAGTCTAGTACTGATGTGTAACTTTATAGTAAATAGTTAACTCTTGGGAGTCTTCCTGACCATTTGGAAGCCAGGGTGATCAATTCACTCTGCCAGGGAAACAACCCAAATGCTTTGAGGGGAAAATCTTGGTTAATATGTATACTAATATAACTTGCATTTCCCTGCTCCACTTTGTCACTAGTCTTTCTCCATATTCCTTACTGACTACAGTCAGTCTGTTTACACAACTTCTTGGGGATGGAGTGGTCTTTTTCCCCTTGTCTTGTAGTGAAAGCTGCAGGTCAGGTACCTGTTAACCTCCTCTTGTATCTTGCCAGAGGTCAGAAGTTTGCTTTCAAGAAATGGTCAACAGTGACTATCCCAGCATACTTGGATACTGTAAAAAATAAAAGAAAAAAAACCTTAAAACAAAATGTATTACTAAATCAACTAAATCCAAGGTAAATAGAATAACATCATATCTAGTATATGGGGTAGGCAACAGCCAATCTAGGTAGGTTAAATCTAATAGTTATAGTTCTGGTAAATTGGTGATTACGGTGTCTCTTTCTTTCTCTCTCTCTCCCCCCTGGTTATCATGGGCTCTGCCTTTATACCAACATCGTAGTGCCTGAGGTGATAACTGTCAGTGAGACTCTATTCCAATCCCTCCTCTAAGGGTCCGTCATTTATACACTCACTTCCTTTAAAATCTAGGTATGAACACTATTACTTGGTGACTGCTAATCCAGCATAGAGGATATGATGGGGAGGGTATGTTGGCTTCAAAGTCCATTGTATGTCCCAACTTTATTTAGTAAGGAAGAGGACTCTGCTTTCATGAGCAAAGAGTTCTTCATCTCTTGTTATTTAAGATACGGCACTTCAAAGTTACATACCACTAGATAATGACATCTAGATTCTGTAATGTAGGTCTATCTTCTTAATGAACAATTGAGAGAGATTGAGGGAGGGGAGAGAAATTTCAGTCAGTGGGGTCACTGCCTTCCCAGAAGGGATGGGTGTTAGAGAGGGCCCAGGCTGGTATTCCCAGGGTATTTCCAGCAGATAATCACCATTAATTCACATTAGTTAATGAACACTTTAAGCAGCTATGAAATTTTTATTGTGAAGTCAGTGGGGGGTCGGGGGAGGAGAGGGGAAGGGCATTCATCCAGTTCAAAGCCAGACAGTTTGTGGAGCAGTGTTCCTGTTCAGTAGGACCTGGATATGACTTTGTCCAGTGAAAATGAGCAAGACTCTGGATGCAGAAGGACACCAGCAGGGGCAAGGGTGGGGCAGCGC
>NW_020667556.1:0-2204 GCF_002925995.2 Terrapene triunguis | reverse complement strand
GAAAGCTTATGCCCAAATAAATCTGTTAGTCTTTAAGGTGCCACCAGACTCCTTGTTGTTTTTGTAGATACAGACTAACACGGCTACCCCCTAATATTGATAAAAAAGTTCCTAAACCATGTTGCCATAGAGAGGGGGGAAAGTAAATTTGGGGATTAAATTCCCAAATTAAAGAACTAGATTTACAAAAAATACTTTAAAAGTACTTTTTACCAGAAGAAAAATATATTGCTTGCTACTGATCAATACAAGTTGCATTTATCCTCTTGAAAAAGTCAAACTAATTTCTGCATATGGGGTAACGATGTCATTTTGTTAAGTTATGATTCAGATGATAATTTCAGATACATAATCATCTTTTTGTTAGGACAACTTTCATGCAGGTGTCTGGAAGAATGACAGCCTATGGGAAAGTATTATTCTATAATGTCATTTAAAACAGCTTAAAAGCATTTTATACTCTTATCCTAGAAGTGGTTATTCAGTTCCCTGCCAGGGAAGGTCTGATCCCTACAGTACATTTCCTAGTGCTATATAATGACCTTTTAAAAGTCCAAGGAAGACATTTGTCTTGGGAGAGTACTCCTGACATCTGTCAATGTTTTTAGCCTGCTTTTTTCCTTTCTTAATTTCATTCCATTGATCCTAGTTATCCTTTTGTGTGCCACCCTAAATAACTCTGCTCTATCCTGTGTGTTTGCCACTTTAAAATATTTGTACATGTATCAAACTTGAGTTTCCTCTCACCTACACTGGTGTAAGTCAGGAGTAAGCTAATTGAAGTTACACCAATTTTAGACTAGCATAAGCAAGAGGAGACAGCCTATCACATCCATCTCCTAATCATCTCTTAGCTGAGAGGTCTGTAACTGAGCTGTGTCCCCTAGCCAGCACAGGTAGCAAGTAGCTCCAGACTCCTCCTTTTATTGAGGGGTTGATCAGTGAGGCAACATTTGGTGTCTGCTAACTAGTGACCATACAGTAAAATAGAGTTGTAGAAAACTCTGGGATCAGTTCACAAGGAGTTCAGCAAACTTGATTTTGGTTTCTATCCACACAGGCTCTTTCACAGGGCACTTCTATCATGACCTGGTGTTCTTCACTGCCTCGCCAGTTTATGTGGTCTCAAGATCACAAACACACACCATGTTGTTACCCTTTCATCGAGTGTGTATTTATTCATTATAAGGCTCTATGGTGCAATACAGGCCTATAGCTAGAGATGCCATCCCCACCGCCTTCACTCTTCAGCCTAGGCTCACCAGCGAAGGAAGCAGGTGCCTGGGGCGGTCAATAGAAAGGGGCGGCACATCCAGGTCTTCGGCGGCGGGTCCTTCACTCCCTCTCTTCACTCGTCGGCGGCACTTCAGTGGCAGCACAATCGGCTTTTCTTTTTTTCCCTTCGCTGCTTGGGGCGGCAAAAAAGCTGGAGCCAGCCCTGGCCTCAGGGCATGGGTCTGGTGGCCTCATTTCCAATATCTGATTGGCCTATTCCATCTTTGATCTGAGTCAGAGGTTGTGGGGACAGGAGCAAAGTAGGCCTTAAAAGTCTCTACTCTATCTGTTGCTTCTGCTGCTGTAGCTTGGAGTTGAGAGATGCCCCAGACTTCACTATAGGGTCATACGTACCCTCCCCTTTACAGATTCATCTGGGAGGAGTTGCCTTCCCCATAGTGTGTATATTAGGCAGTGACAATTAAACCCACAGATTTCTCTACTGGTATTCCCTGCATATATCAGCTCTGCAGGTGTATGGTTAAGGAAGGTGCTGTAATGGGACTGCCATCCCACCTCTGAGGCTTGGGGTCACTATTCCTTTAAGACAGGTCCTAATAAAATGTACTAATGCCAGCTTCCTGCAGCCTAACCCTCATGGAAAGGGGGGGGAGGGAGATTACAGGGCAGCTGTCTTTAGCCTGGACCAGATGAAAACAAAAACAAACACAAGACGTCTTCCTTCAGGCAAAGATGTGGGAGCATATAGAGCTCTTCCCTCAACCATACTCCCAACTGCTTTGTGTATGTTCCTCCTTTAAACATGCAGGAGTTGAACCAACACTGAAGAAACCTATCCTGGATACATCAGGATACCACCCAGTGTCAAACCTTCCATTCCTGAGCAAGCTAAAGTATAGCCAATTGCTTGACTGCACTTGTGGTTTGTTACTGAGAATGTTTGAGAGACCAACTAATACAGCCAAATT
>NW_020667555.1:0-1034 GCF_002925995.2 Terrapene triunguis | reverse complement strand
AGACAGATGATTCCCTCCACTCCCTGAAAGACTCCAGAGCTGCTCTGCGATCACTGGGTATCTATGCACCAGCAACTAAGTGCAAGTCTGACTCGGCCTAGAAGTGGACTCTCTCCTGCAAAGAGGAGTGATAGAACCTGTTCCTATGACCTATCAGGGTGCAGGGTTCCATTCCACCTATTTTCTAGTCCCCAAGAGGGGCATATGGAGACCAATCTTAGACCTCCATCATCGCAACTGCTTTATACGCAAGCCAAAGTTTCATATGGTCACCCTAGCAGCACCAACCTCTTCTTGAGGTTCTGGCTGCATTTTTCCCCGCACCTGTTCCTTTTCGCACACTCTATCCGTGGCCCCACGAAGTCACGAGACCTCCTCGTCAACCTCCTCCTGGCCCTTGCCAAGCTCTCCATCTATATTACCAGAAGGAGGATGCTGGACGAGGGGGTGCTCTGCGACTGTGGGGCCTATTTCCATTCCTCCCTAGTTTCACGTATCCAGGCAGAGTTTCACTGGGCAGCATCCGCTGGCTCCCTGGACAGCTTTGAGGAACAGTGGGTGCTGTCCGGGGTTCTCTGCTTGGTGTCCCCATCCGGTACCCTCGTTTTAAACCTATGACCTTCACCTCACTCCCTGGTTTTCTCATTTGTTGTCCCCCACGTTCATTTGGTCCCTGGGTCCAGTGGTCTCTCCCGGTAGGCTTGGGGAGGGGCCTTTAGAAGTGGGTGGGCTTGTGCCTGCTCACCTCCTGGGTTTCCAATAAATCAGGGGAGCACGCCTGCCTCCCCTACAGCACGCTCCCAGGCGGCCCCTCACCTGCCTGCCTACCTGGCCACCAGCGCCAGCCAGCAGCAGGAGCCCGGCAGCAAGAGCCCGGCTCACCGGGTGGGAGAATGCAACACATGCTGCACCTCCAGCACGACTCTTAAACTGATCCCTCCCTACTCTCCACCACAGCTTCTGCCCCCGCACCGTTTCCCCCCATAGGGGGTGCTGGGCTGCCTGGCCCTGGGGCCCCCTGTAGTTGGGGGGGG
>NW_020667554.1:0-1444 GCF_002925995.2 Terrapene triunguis | reverse complement strand
TCATTTGTATTGCTCATATAAGAGCTAATCACAATTCCAATCGCTGCCCTGGGGGACTGTATTTAATCATGATTTTTTTCATTGCCCCTTCTCCTCTCCCCTGTGCTAGTAAGAAATGAGCTGGCACTGTCTCGGCAACAGTCAAATACAGCTGCAAATAATAATAATAGCTGCCGGTACAGACCATGGGCTGCTGGTCTAGGTTGGGTTTACCAGCTCTCTATGGACTCACAAGAACTTCTTCTGCCCTATTCCACCTGTAGTAACAAAAGGGAGAAGGTGAGGACAGGGTCCAGGCTCTGATCTGCTCTGGGCTATGAAGCATGAGTGCAATGGGAGAGTGCTGCACCTTCTGAAGGGATATAGCACCAGGCACGTTCCAGCTGCATGGCAGCAAACTCAGGAAGGGGATCTACTCCACACTGTCCCTAACTCTGGGCAGTACCTCAAATGCATTACTGAGCGCCAAGTAAGGAAAAGATGGATTTCTCTGCTACTGCAGAGAAATGGTTCTGAGCCACTTCCACAGGCTCCACCAACATCCCCACAAGGACTAAATGTGGGTAGGTATGTAAGGGCATCAGAATCCAGTCATTATTATACAGCACTAGAGGTGAGAGGCCTAGTGCTGCCAACTCGTGTAATTTCATCTCCAGTAACATCAATTGGGTCCCTGCTGCAGCCAGTCTCACTATGACCCCAGAAGCACCAGGCAGCCCTCAACAATTTCCAGCTTTGCCCAGGGGAAAGCCTGCTCCATTTGCCTTCCCCCCCCGTTCCTGGGGAAGAGAAGCCAGACACGCTCCATCCCTGTTGCAGGAGACAAGTAGTGTTCTCTCCCCTTTCCTCCCCTCAGGACACAGGAGGAGTTTTGGGTAGGGGAGAGGGAGCATCTGATTCTCAAAGGAAAGGAGGGAAGGGAAGGGAGCAGAAAGATCTGGGCAGCTCTGTGTCCTCCACCCATTACAAATAATGGGTAGGTCTCTCTGCTGTTCCCCACCCCCATCCTTGCAACATCAGGCCTGGGTATTAGGAGAGGCGAGATGAAGACTCTCCAGGGTTCCCTCCCACCCTCAAAACCTGGGAAGAAGGAGAAGAGTGTCCTGCTGCAGCTGCACCCCAACAGCTGGGAGAAGAGGGTGAAGAACCACTAGAAGTGCAGAAGTGGCAGAGGTACACTGAGGGGCAAGGTAGGGTTACCATATTTCAATAGTGCAAAAAGAGGACACTCCACGGGACCCCGCCCCAACTCCACCCCTTCCCCGCCACCGGCCCAGCACCAACTCCGCCCCTTCTCCACCCCAACTCCGCCCCCTCCCCTGAGCACCCAACATTCCCCCTCCTCCCTCCCGCCCCCTGGCTGCTGCTGCGCTGGGGAAGTTGCTTCGGCCCCTGCTGCGGTGGAGAGCGGCGGGAGCCGGGAAAGTTGGAGCCCGGGGAGGAG
>NW_020667553.1:0-1774 GCF_002925995.2 Terrapene triunguis | reverse complement strand
TAAGCAAGCCTTTTAACCTAAAACATACACAAAAAGGCCCAGTTAAAACTGTAGGATTATTTTACCAGAGAGAGTACCTATGACAGAGAAGTACATTGTCTCATTTGTTGTGATATTCCTCCAACAAGAAGGCTACAACGTGCATTTTCCTATTTGGGCACACACCTGGGCAACCCCAGAAGTTCAAAAATCTTGGGTCAGATGCCAAGAAATCATGAGGCTGGCCCCCAAATCAGATTTTTTTTAAAAGAGATTATATTGTGTTTTTTTTCTGTCTTTGCTTTTTGAACTTCCAAAGCATGTGTGGCAGTTACTCTATAAATCTGGAAGAGTTGGAAACACTGTAAGGTGTTTCTGGCCCCTTGATTCAGGAACTGTCACGGGCTACCTGATGGTGCAGAGCACCTGCCCATCCCAGCAATTAATTATGCACATCCCTTGCCTCCACATTAATTCTCTCCCCCCCACATCTGCCCTTGCCCTAGGGTTACCATACGTCCGGGTTTCCCCGGATATGTCCGGCTTTTGGGTCTTTAAATAGCCGTCCGGGGGGAATTTGTAAAAAGCTAAAAATGTCCGGGATTTCCCCCGGACGGCTATTTAAAGACCCAAAAGCGGCTGACAGGGCAGCCGCGCCGGCTGAAAGCGGTACTGGGAGCAGCATGGAGCGGCTGCGAGAGGTGGGTGCGGGCGGCCCGGCTCCCCCTGCCTGGGGCTCCCCTCACCCGCCGGGGGGCGCGGGCTCCTCCTCTGCAGCACTGCCCGCCGCGGGGCTGGGGCTCTCCCGGGGCTCTGCCCTGCACACACCCAGCACCCCCAGGGCTGCTCCTGCCTCCCCGGTCTGGCCCCAGATCCCCTCCCCTGGGGGGCTGGGGTCCTGCTGCGGCTTGCACCCCCTGCCTCCTCCGCGGGGCAGGCAGCCCCAGGGGGTTGAGGCCGTGCCACCCCTTCCCCAGCTTCCCCCTCCAGCAGCCCCCTGCTGGGCCTGTTCAGCCCTTGGCCCCACTGGGTCCTGCCCTGCCTCATGCAACCCACCCCTACCGTGCGGCGGCCCGGCCTGAGGGGACTGGGGGAGCTGCAGCAAAGCCTCGCCCGGAGCTGGTGCAGGAGACGAGCCTGGCTCTCAGCCCAGGCTCTGGCATCAGCCTGCAGCCAGGAGCGGAGCCACCCCCCGCCGGCTCGGCTCAGCCCAGCCCCGCTCTTAAAGGGACAGGGACCCCACCGCGGCTTGGCCCGGCCTGGGGCACGTGGGGGTGTCACCTCACCCCCCGCCTGGGGGGCCCGGCGAGGGGGCTGCTCGGCCCCATATCAGTGCAGAGGGGAGGCTAGGGTTACCATATTTCAATAGTGCAAAAAGAGGACACTCCACGGGACCCCGCCCCCGCCCCAACTCTGCCCCTTCCCCGCCCCCGGCCCCGCCCCAACTCCGCCCCTTCTCCACTCCAACTCCGCCCCCTCCCCTGAGCACCCCACATTCCCCCTCCTCCCTCCCGCCCCCTGGCTGCTGCTGCGCTGGGGAAATTGCTTCGGCCCCTGCCGCGGTGGAGAGCGGCGGGAGCCGGGAAAGTTGGAGCCTGGGGAGGAGGCAGTCCCCTTACCCTGCCTCCCTATTTTCGCGGACATGTTCGGCTTTTTGGAAATTCCTCCCGGATGGGGATTTGAGGACATGTCTGGGAAAATCCGGACGTATGGTAACCCTACCTCTGACACTCACCTCTTCCTCCACAGGAGGGACTCCCCTGTCCATACCTGTCCCGGGGCCTTCCTTTAAAGG
>NW_020667552.1:0-1443 GCF_002925995.2 Terrapene triunguis | reverse complement strand
TTCCAAAGAACTTCCTTTTGGAACGCAGTTTATATAGTTAAACTTAGATTCTGCTTATCTGTACCTTAACCAATCATTTTTACTAAAGTATTACGAAACAATTCTTTAACCAATCCTAGCACATTATGAGACAATTCTTTAACTAGTCCTAGCACATTACCTCCCTACATACAAGAATACATTCAAATATTGTGAAGCCAGTTACACAACAGATAGAAACAATTAAAGACCAGATCAAAACAATTAGAGGTAAAACAAAAGGGAAGTATAGCTTTCCCAGCTGAAACTGCTGCTAAGTGGTTCTGCCAGACAGAGTGTTATCTTGCAAAGTTTTCCTTTAAACATCTTAGGGCTTGGCTATACCAGGGCCGCCCAGAGGATTCAGGGGGCCTGGGGTCTTCGGCGGCGGGAGTCCTTCTGCTCCGGGTCTTTGGGGCACTTTGGCGGTGGGTCCCGGAGCGAGTGAAGGACCCGCCGTCGAATTGCCGCCGAAGACCCGGAGCGGAAGAAGCGGATCCTTCACTCGTTCCGTGTGTGTTCGGTGGCACTGAAGGACCTGCCACCGAAAACTCTCGTGGGGGCCCCTGCAGGCCCCGGGGCAAATTTCCCCACTTGCCCCCCCTCTGGGTGGCCCTGGGCTATACTTGCAAGTTAGAGCGCATTAAAGCAGCCCCAGACGCCCTAACTCATGATGTGTCCACGCTGGCAAGGCACGTAGAGCGCCCGGACTCCACGGCTGGAGTGCTCCTGGTAATCTACCTCCACGAGAAACATAACGCTTGCTGCACCCCGGTTGGAGTGTCGCGGCGCCAGTGTGGATGCCCTGGTCTATTAATGCACTCTGATCGGCCTCCAGAAGTGTCCCACAATGCCTGTTCTAGCCACTCTGGTCATCGCTTTGAACTCTACTGCCCTGCCCTCAGTAGAAATCATGGCCTCCTTGTGCACAGATGGGGACTCCAGTCTCGCCCGATCAAACAATGAAACTATAAACTTTCTACGCTATTGATGTTTATTAATAATCCCCCAAGTACACTATTTATCAGGTATCACAAGTTCTTTGCCAAGGTGGGCTCCACAGAAGGGATCGTGGGTCTGGCGGGATTTGTGAGTGATATATATTTATTCAATTAAACTCTTACTTAAAAACCATGTGATTCTACTCATCAGTATATTACCAAACAAGAGAAAGCCCCACACAGAGCCACTGCTTTTAACCAATCCGGGAGCATGGCATACTTACAACATGCAAAAAGAACAGGAGTACTTGTGGCACCTTAGAGACTAACAAATTTATTAGAGCATAAGCTTTCATGGGCTACAGCCCACTTCTTCGGATGCATATAGAGTGGAACATATATTGAGGAGATATATATACACATATACAGAGAGCATGAACAGGTGGGAGTTGTCTTACCAACGCTGAGAGGCCAATTAAGTAAG